>NC_070583.1:10811179-11071179 GCF_027409825.1 Scomber japonicus
AAGGGGTTTTCATTTTCGGAAAAGCAAAAGTATTCTAACAAGTTACTCTTCTCAGAAGGTAATGCTATAATGTAACTAGTTATATTTTAATGGAAGTCATTTTGTAATGTAATTAGTTACTTTTAAAAGTAACGTTCCCCAACACTGCTGATATAATCCCAGTTGCTTGAGTGGAGCAGTAGGGGGTCCTACCCAGCTGACATGAACATTAAGTGGTTGTAACCATGGACTAAGTCATCACCGGGCATTTTCTCCTAACCCCCTGTAGGATACGTTTCATGAGAGGTTGAGTGAAGACTGCTACACCAAAGCCCCCATGCCAGGAGGAAATCACTGCTGCATACACTTTAACTGTGGCATGACACAACCCCTATTCCACTGAAAACTGTAGGAAGAGAATCTCTCCCTCTGCACATGACAAGGGTTCTACTCTCCTTTCCATGCACCAACGTTGGAATCCCAACTACTTTGCTTTGTAACAAACAATGGTGGACTGTTCTGTTGTGTTCTAACAGAACAGTCTGCAGCCTGACTGAGTCAAGGCTGACTCCAAGATACTCCATCTGCTGGTGTGGCTGGAGGGCGCTCTTCTTCCATTTGATAGCAAAACCTAACTGGGTTGGGTGCAGCACCACCCTGGCTGTGTGGAAAATGGCCCATTCTCTGGTCTTGGCCAAGATAATGAGGTCATCTTAGTAAAAGAGAACCCTCATGCCCTGGTTGCACAGCAGCTGCAGCACATTTGCTGAATGTGCGGGGGGCCAGGTAATAGCCAAAAAGCAGCCTGTTGTACTTGTAGGCTTTCCCTTGAAAAGCAAAATGCAGGAACTTACTGTGTTTTGGTACCACCTCACTGGGAAAATAAGCATCTTTCAGGTCAATGGTGGTCAACCTGTCACCTGGTAGAACTAGTTCCAGTCTAATAATAGTCTAATAACAGTTATCATGTGATACACTGGTTCAGATTGTGTAGATCCAAAAATGGTCTGAAACCTCTCCCTTCTTGGGAACCAGAGAGTACATTCTGTCTGTCAAGAGTGGGAATGGCAGGCAGGCAGACAGACAGACAGACAGACAGACAGACAGACAGACAGACAGACAGACAGATATGATCTTCCTTCTCTAACAGGTCCTGGATCTCCTTGGAGAGAAAATCTATCATCGATGCCCAATAATGTACGAGGAACGCAGCAGAACTGGAGTGAATAACCCATGCTCAGTGTTTTGTCCATCCACTCCACTAATGCTCAGCTGTGACCGCTGTGAGATGCTGCCTTTTATACTGCTTGAGACACATATAATCAGTTGGCGTACCCTGATTTGGTGGTTACATCAATGTGAATTTCAGTGAGTGATTGTAAGTGTTTGATTGGAGGAGAATATTACCCATAGAGTCCAGCAGAGGATAGGGATAGAGCCTGTGTGAGATAGAACATAGTAATAATAATCCATAAGGAAACATTGTACAATAACATTATGAAATAATTATACTGCTCAGTTGTTGAAATGACCAAAGTTGCATTACAATTCAGGACAGTATTTAGCTAATTTACAACATCTGAATTCGACAAGACACATCCTTGCTGTTGAAGCATACAGCCATCTATCATTATTGCATTCTGTACTCTGCTACCAGGCGATTAGGAAATCTTCCAGTGTGGTGATTCATTAGGTTCTGGGTATGTGCTCTTTTAAAAACTTGGCTGATTGATTGCTTTTCTTCCGCGGAGCTGCGAGTTGTCTAACTTTGCCAGCATCTTTGTTTGACTGGAATTGGCTTGCAGTGGAAAAAAATAAATAAATAATCAAATCCCAAAGATAGATGCGCAACAGTCACACATTATTGGAGAATTTCTGATAATAATGGTTCTGGCAAAACACTTGAGAATAACTCATTTCATCCCACATAGCACAGCACAGTACAAGGACTTTGCAATTATGAAGGACTGAACACTTAACTGAATCGCCAGCAAGCCTTTCTAGTTCCAAACATTTAATTCAACGGCTCACCAATTACCTCTCTCCACCAGTTATTAACATAGTGAATGAAAACTGCAACCATAACAACTAAACAACATTTAATACAGACTTAATTTCTTCAATTAAGAGAAGAAAAAAAATAAGCAATGTATCTAAACACTTTATGGTATGGAAAAAGACAACAGGAAGACAAAAATCCTAGTTGACTTCTAGAATTAAAACACATTCCCATCATGAAACTAAATTCTAATCTAGTAATATTTGATTTGAAGTGTTAGTTGATTTATACCACTCCCAACTGTATGCTTAGTACAAAAGTTAGCTCAGCTTAGCTTAGTATTAAGACAAAGCTATGCTGGCTCTGTCCAATACGAGATCCACCTACAAACACCTCTAAAGCTCATTACTTATATCTCATCTGTGGCTTCATATTTTAAATGTTAGAGTTGTATCGATCTCCCAGAAAAAGCATTTTCCAAGATATCTAACTATTCCTTATCTACCTATTCCCTACCTATATGTATGCTATGGAAAAAAAAGACTAGAAGGAGAACAATCTTCAGGCTGGCTGATACAACCAAAATACACATCTACTCTGAAACTTGTGCAAAAGCAATTGAGTTAGGGGCTCAAATAACCCAAGCAGTAACTTAAGAAATAGTACTGATTAATGCTTTGGCTTCCATTCACATCCCAGAGGATGGAAAGAGTTTAAGTTGTGGTCTAACAAGCTCTCTGCAACCAAGTAAAAAAAAAGGAAAGGAATGATAAAAAAAGAGAGGGAGAGAAAAGAGAAGTCATGAAAGGATGAGACAGTGTACAACATAGCAGAAAAGCAGTATATGACAGTTAATGCTGTAGGTCTTTGGGGAGAAATGAATCAGTATACGGTATGTCAATAAATTTGGTCTGACAGTCTTAACTTTAGACAGACACAAATCTGAGCAATTTTCTCCTCAGGCTTGACTTCCTCACCAGATTGCCAATCTACTCAGAGCAAAAAAGGAAAATTAATCCCCTTAAAAGTTAACAAATCCACTTCTTTTGAAACAGGGTGAACACTTTGAGGAATATCCAAAGCACAAATACTTATAGACGCTCAAAAGTAGGCACTGGAAATTTTTTTGGTTTTTATCCCCACTTTAGTAAACACGGTGGATTTAACAAAGGGAGCTCAATTATTAAATTGGTAAAAGGAAGAGAGAATGTTCCAACTAAATACAGTATGAATCAAACAAGCTTAATTAATGGTTTGTATGGCATTTCTTTGTCCCACTTTGTTCTCTTCATATTTGGCCAACATGCCACTCATATTTAATTCTCTTTGTTACAGTCATCCCAACTACTCCGGAGAGAAAAACAGTCAGCAAGAGAGAGGGGAACGAAAGAGAACAAAGGCTCTTGCTGGTCCAAAAATAATATCAGTGAGAGTTACTGAGCCTCCCATTGAATCGTGTCTTAAGTCTATACATGAAGTTGAACTTTCTTAAAGTATGGCTGATGTTTTATAATAGTTTTAGAAACTTCAGAAAAGGGAAACTGGTTATTGGATAGTTTGACTTCTTCAGCTATGAAATGATATAAAGTACTTAACAAATACACTATGAATGCAACAGCAGCCAGTAGACTCTATATATCAATTCAAGATGTTTCCTACTAAGTGTATCTAACCTAGTATGACCCATGTTTGCATTAGTTGAAGTTTCTTGTCCTCATTATTTTGTCTACAGCCAGTACAGTATGTATTTTTATTCATTTTGTCATTGCAAGCTTTTCAACATGTGCAATCATAGCTGTGCACACTGTGAATACATTGCACTACAATACACTGTTTTGGTTTTTTTATTACAGCTGACTGCACCCATGCTGCTGTACTTAGTGGAACTGAACTGAGAAGATTTCTTGCTTGCCAGTTTTAAGATTTAGATTAACTTTGTTATCCCAGAGGGAAATTGGTTTGCAATGTGTGCACACAACTTTACACACACAATAACAGAAAAATACACACTGCGAAGAAAAAATAATAATGTAAGACATAGTCCACACATGTCATACATCATTTCTAAAATACAGAAAATTATTCTGTAGCGCTGTCCAGCACTGCTCATGGAGTACAAAGATCCAATGTGAGAGAAGACACAATGCAGCCCAGAAATATACACAATATGATGCAGCACTGACTGCTACTGCTGTGAGTACTAGGAGTTTTTATGTGCTAGACAAACACATTCGCCCCCTTGTGTTGCATGTGTGTTGTACATTTCTATGGCTGATGGTATCAAGGAATTCTTTGCCTTGTTACGTTTAAAGCTGGGGGACCGAAGATGTTTTTAGGGACTGAAGCTCACTAAACAGGGGGAGTCATTGAAGTAGCAAGTTTTCAATCTCTAGAGGGGTTTTGTAGGAGTGACTGAGATACAGACAAAACCCAAGCATCTCACAGCTGGATTTACATTTACTGTGTTGTTGAATGTGTGATTGTACTTGTGTTTCCGCAGATGTCTTCCTGCCAGGATTGCAAGTTGTGGAAACCACCAAAGTTAGGACATTTTGGTAGAAGCCTAACTTTATAAATAGATTTGTTGCAATGCACTAATCAATGGTATTCACATGCCTACATTGTTCACCAGTTCATATTGTATAACACAACATCAGATTTATCTTCAAACATGACAGTATATTACAACACTTGTCATGTATCTGATTTAATAAACCAAAAGCTAATGTGTAATCAGCCAATATGATGCCTTCAAGGGGGATTAAAACATGCAGTTCAGTGATGAGATTTGCCTGAAATCAGAAAACTCAGAGGAAAACACGACACGTACAGAAGCTGAATTAAATGCATTACTCTCTATTATAGTACTAAGATTTCTTTTTTAAAGTGCAAATACAATTAAGCTTAAATAAGAAAAACCTTAAGACATGTTTTGCTCATAATCTTACTCACACAATTATTATTATTATTATCATCCGTACACAGTATGTTGTCCAGGTGGAATAAGGAGACCTCTGCAACACCTTAATGGATTAATAGGGAGCTTAGTTTAGTCCTGCGACACAACCGTCAACAACCACCGACCCATTAAGACAGTCAGGCTGGGTCTCTCTTGGGAACAAATTAACATTGCATAGAAACCTGAATGTGGCCTCTTTCTGGAGCTCTGGCTGGTGATTCACAAGTGAAGTGCCCTAGAGTGCACTGTGCTCCATTGATCAGAACTGTCTGCAAGGATGGCTCAGTCTTACAAAGGTGCAGCTGGTATCATCATTACAGCAGATTTTAAACAACTGTGTTGGTCGTTGTTGTTGTTGTTGTTGTTGTTGTTGTTGTCGTTGTTGTTGTTGTTTTCTCACTTAGCATGCAAGATAAGGGTTGTGGTTAGAGTTATTAAAAATACTAATGCAAGACAGGAACATATGCTACATACCTGATGGAAGATTAAAATAAAGAACTGAATTTCATCCTTCAGTATAACTTGAATATATATTACATTTGGAAAAGCTATATATATATATATAATATAATATATGTGTTAACCAAGCTTTTATGTTTTTGTTCCATCTTCCAGTAAATCTGTGGGTCAGGAAGAGTTTCCCAACAGCATTTAAGTGTTAAGTTGGTCCTGAAAATTGTTATAAAAGCATGCTTGAGACAACTTAAAATGCCACATATAATCTGTGAAGAGTGCATTAGTCTTTTTTGTACCAACACTTGTTCAGAAATGATGTGAAGTGAAGCCGAAATGGAGGAAGGTGAGGAACCGAGTTGAAAAAACGTGGCATATGGAGCTGCCCAGCACAGTCAGTGGTAAAAAAGATTAATTTCTTCTTCTAGCCTGTCCTACCAGAAATGTCAGTGTCAATTTGGGAAAGGTCTCTCTAAAAATGACTCACATGAAATCATCATCTTCACCCTCTTAATAAAAGGGAGTGGTGATCCGCTGGGAGAACGACTTTGTATCTTCTGAATTTCAACTGTTGCTCTGAAGCAGACAGACCTGGAAACTGCCTGAGGACATTAGCTGGCTTATAGGAATGATGCTGTAATCGAGCTACGTTATATATCACAAAGTCAATATCGTCAGACTGCTCTTTGGGGAGATGGACCATTATGTCAAAACTGGTCCTTACTGTCATGATGCGTAGACGCATAATTGTATCTGGATGCATGAAATTAGTTTATAGCAGGAACGATTGATGAAACCACAGTTACAGTATTTCTGAGAGGGAGACCTGACTTTACAGCCTAAGAATGGATGAAGAATGAGTAACTTAATGACTGTGTTGCTCAAACCGATTGCTGAGGAGGCTGTGGGCCATTCAGAGCTGCCCCGCTAATCTTCTGCAGAAATTTCATTAACTTAAGTGCAGTGTTGCACAACAAATACAAGCAACATATGCAAATAAAGCTGTAAATAATCTATGGGCCAGTATGCGTCACGGATAGAGCTTCCACCTCTAGAGCTCTATGAATTATGGAATTGTTTTGACTCCTAATGCTTTCTAGTCTGATTCAAAGTCATTTTGCAGCAAACACAAGAATTTATTCATTGTCAGTGCAGCGTTTCAAAGATGTAAACGGTCCTGGGTGGCTTGGCTGCTGCAATTCATGGTTCAAGTATCATATCTCTAATGGACATGTACATCAAAATAGAAACATATGCACACACTGTGCCATATATTTATTTCAGTAAAAACATTTTGTGTTACACAATAGGGGTTTTGAAGTTATAGGGAAGGCGACTTGAGCGTGTTGAGTTGCAAGTATCAGATGATGTATAGTGTTTATACCAAAGGTAAAGTGATCTATGTTGCACATTAAGGGGCACATTACAAAAGACATCATCCCACAGAATCCTCAGCTAAAGAATGATCCTATAAGACTTTTTATGGGTGTATGAGAGGGTTGTTGAGAGAAGAGAGAAAACCACAGCAGGACAACACATTTGAATGATCTCTCCAATCTTGACATTTTTCCTATCTCGATTATGTCTGGAAAGCTGTCACTGTGAGAATATCCACTCATTTAAACTGAGAAGGCACATGTTGCTATAGCAACATGCGAAACAACGGAAATGGATGCTCCTTTACAGATGTGGTGATGAATGGATAAAAGGATAGAGTAGGGGGAAAAAGATGGGTGTGTAAAATGACAGAAACACATTCTATGGACATGCAATATATAAAAGAGTAAGGTAGACAAGCTTACCTTGATGCCTGGATGTGAGTGTGTATGTCTGAGTCAGGCAAACTAATATACAAGGGCTTTACAGCTGTAATGGACTGATCACAGCAGTGTAAAGACTTGGAAGCTCCCGTTTTTATTGTTTTGTTTTTGTTTAGTCAGTGTAACAAGGAACACAGCTGCACTTGGTTACAGGATGTTTCTCTACTAAACAAAGTAAAGCAAAACAAAAAAAGAACACACACACACACACACACACACACACACTCCTGTATGGACTCCATTTTTTAGACATGTTGTATGAAACAGTTAAATGTCATGTACGCAGAAAAAAACTGCATTTGAAACAAAAAATATGTATTTAGTCTTTGTTGTCCCCAGCATGACTGAAAATGGCATGGGGGTTGAAAGGCACCTTCCAGTTAAAAGAACGGTAGGAAACACTGGTTGTCTGAGCAACTTTGTGCTACAGAATAAGATGTATGTCAAAAACGTCGGCATCAGACAAAACCTTTTTTGTCACAAAGCCACATTTATTTTATTTAATTCTTGTGTTTTCTCACACGCATTTTGCTCTCCTTTTTCCAGCTCAGCTCCATTTCAAAAAGGCAAATCTGTCTCCTGGGTTCCATGAGAGTAAATAATGAAGAAAAAAAAGGAAATCATAATTAGCTCATTTGGGGAGCTGCATGCATACATTCAGGGGATCATTCTGATTTCAAATGGGTTTCTCGTCCATGAAATTGCATATAATGGGAATTTGTCAATGGCTTATGCTCTGATTGTATTTCCCTGAGCAGTAGCAGTAGACAGAATTAGAGTCAGAGCAATAGCAGGATGGTTGGGAGGGTTGGAAAAGGGCGGCGTGAAGAAGAGAGGGGTGTAGATGAGTACAATTGAGCACCATTTGTGTCTGCCATGCTATTATGTCCCCATTACACTCCTAATCACATTGGGAGGGAGAGGAAGTGGAGAGGAAGGCAGGCATGCAACCTTGTTTACAAACTATATCTATGTTCTCTGCAAGTGTGATACATCATTAGCAATGGACACAACAGATAATTGAGATTTGAATACAAAATCAACAATCAGTGCTTCCATTCATTCATAAATAGGGACCAACAAACTCTATCATCTGTATACTGGAGAAATTAGCTTCATCTCATGTTTAGAGACTTAAATAAATCTTCCTCAAAGTGACATCTCATTGTACTTCTTGTCAGTCGATGCTCCATATCTTTGCACTACTCCATGGCCACCCAGTCAACGCTTCCCTCCCGGCCAAACAGCCAGACGTCGGCCTCATTTATTTATGACTTGCCCCTGAGATCCGACTCCGCTCTAGTCTGAGTCCAACTGCTTGCCAACTCGCGTACCCTCCCCAGCCATCAGTGCTCAGCTATTTCCCCAGCTCTTTAAAAGTTCACCCTATCTGAAAGACAGCATCAAGCCCTGGCTTAGCAACAGTCCTCTCAGACGCTTTCTGCATTTCAAAGTGGCTGAATGGGCTGCGATGCAAAGAGGGAGAGAGAGACACACACACACAGAGACAGAAAGAGAGAGAGAGCCTTGGAGATTTCTCCACTCAAAGGTGGCTCATAGTTATACACAAAGTGGAGTGGTGCAATACATACAGGGCATTGTACACCTACACAAACATACACACCATTCACACAAATACATATAATGTGTGCACAAAGACATGACCCTACACTTTTCTCTGTGCTTGATTAGTCTGACCTGTACTGTAACAACACAATCTGAAAAGCAGCAACACCACAATGCAGAGAGCTTCCACTGTTCTGGGAACGGTTCCATAACCCTGTTACCCCTCCACCAACTACACACACACACACACACACACACACACACACACAAACACACACCTCATAAAACAATACACTTCAAGGGGACGTGTTAGGGAAGAAGACCTATTGCTCAGAGCACCTGGTGTTCTCATAATGTCAGAGTCAGACAGAGACTGGTAACCTGCTTTTCACAGTAGGTAAGGATGTGTGTGTGTGTGTGTGTGTGTGTGTGTGTGTGTGTGTGTGGGTGGGTGTGTGTACGCATGTGTCATGTCTTTTATCTGCACCCATAATCGCATGCATTTGACAAAGCTATTACAAGTCCTGATGCCAACAGCTGTGTCATCTCCTTGGCAGATTTAAATGACGCATTTGCACAAAAGCACATCAGATCTTTGTTTCTTAGAATTATGGTTTGATTGTAATGCATTACTCACCACAGATTCGTGATCTCCAGAATGCAAATCCACTCTTGTTCAGATCAATCTTTTAGTTCTGCCTTAATTATTTGAAAACAAGGCTTTTGCATTTCACTGTCAAACCTCTAAAACGCACACACTAACACACATGTACACACACACACATGCAGATAAGAAACAACCTCCTCTCAGCTGTCATTAAAACTGTGTTCACACTAATGCAGATACATTTAAAAATTGCTGTTCCTGTGTGGGAGAATGTTTTCCAGATCATTTTCAATTTTTGTCATTCGTACCGAAACACCAAAACCAAATGAAACCTGTCGAGTTTCTTTTATCTGCATCACGTTTCATCTGGAAAACAGCGCAATTGCAATAAGAGCCACCAGCACTTCACGGTGTGGGGTCGAGAGGGTCAACTTTGTTGACAGACAATAAAATATAAGTTCATACCTACATTCTGACGCTCATTATGTTTTGTTTAAGTTTAACTGAACATGTTAAAGGTCTTCTCAGTGCTGTATATCTTGTATAATTTGTTGTGTTTTCAAAAGCAAGGACAAACAACATTCTATCTTTCCGTCTGGAGGACTTGCATTCACTACAATGGAAGAGCAACATTGTCAAATATGATCCTCACTGCAGACTGGTTTTTAAATGGAATAGAAACACCAGATCCAGAGGGCCAAAGTAGAAAACAAGCCAAACAAGTGTGATGTTTCCATGTGAACAGCAGAAATCATACAGGAGTAGAAGTATTGCCACTTTGGAAATCATCCAGTGTGTCTTTTTCTGCTTTATTCGCAGCACTTTGAGTTCAGTAATGAGAAACAGCGGAGAAAGAAAGATCAACAGTTTGATAAATCACAAGGTTGATTCATTTAGTGAGTAGACAATGTCTGTGTCTGACACCAACCTGTGCTCTGTAGTAAACCTTGATCAGGTGCTATTAACTGTTATTTAGACTTCAATTGTGAAGCATGGTGAGGATTTTTAGCTCGTGAGAGTGGTTGTAGAAAAAAATTACATGAAATCTAATTGAATACTTGACTGCTTCATTGTCCACAAATAGCCCTCAGGTGTAGGCGCGCATCCTCAAGGACTTAAGATTCCTTCTGGCGTTTTACGGTGTCTTTGATTTATCATTTACCATCAATTTGAAAATTAAGTCATGCCACGTTTGAAACTGCTACAGCCTATTAGAATAGCCATCAGCCTTATGGGCCTCCGTGGGAAATAAAGGAGATGAGGGAGAGATAGAGGAGCAGGGAGGGGAGTGGAGGGTGGACATGAGGAGGAGAGGTAAAAAGATATAATAAAAAAAAGTGGAGGGGGGTGGGAGGGGGGGGGATAAATGATACAACTAGATGGATAATGACAGTGAGACCTAGTGGAGATGGATGGGTGAGAGAAGGTAAGATGAAGAGAGATGACGCACGGCAAGAGACAGGCTAAGAAAGAGAGATCGGAGCAATGTAAAGAGAGTGAGAGACTGATAGAGAGCAAGTCAACAAAAAAAAACAAAAAAAAAAAGCAGAGGCAGGAGGGGTGAGATAAAGTGAGATACAGTAAACAGGGAGGGGAAGACAGGGTTAGAGAGGAAGAACAAGGCACGGACAGAGAAAGACAGACAAGCAGGGGATAGCGAGAAAAGAGAGGCGTGATGCGGTCTGACACTAGCTAACCCTCTGGAACCAATCCCACCCCCATCACTCAGAAAAGCAGAGTGCTCTTCTTTGATCCTGAACACTTTGAACATTCTGTCAGCCTTGTACTTTTACACCAATGAAGAAGAACGAGAGGCAAAAAAAAAAAATAATAATAATAACTCTATGGGAGATGAGTTGCTTGTAAGCCACTCCACTAACACTCCTCCTTTTTCCTTCATTCTTCCCATGTTTTGATTCTCTGCTGCATGTGATGTAAGGAAGAGGAAATTTGTGGAGAGAACCCCTGAAAGGGGTGGGGGTCGAGCGGAGGAGGGAGACATTTGCTGAAAACGAAAGTGAAAGGAAGAATGGGAGTTACAGGAAATATATGAGGAGGGGGGAAAAAAACAATTAGACTTTTTTTTTTTTTTTCCCCCACAAATCCAAAGCATAATTGAGAACAAGAGTCCCCTCCAGCATCCCTGGTGGACTTTCTGTCTGTATCTCTCTGTCTCTCTCTCTTTCTGTATGCCTTTTATCTTCCTTCTTAGCTTTATCGCTCGTCTTAGCAACAATGAAAGTATGTCTTTAAAGACAGGCAACAATAAGGCGCTGATGATTACACAACTGCTAGCAGCTACCATGGGCATAATCGCAGCCTGGCAGACGCTCTTCTGCCTGCAGTGTGTTAAAACCGGAGACACACACACACACACACACACACACACACACACACACACACACACACACACACACACACTCGCACAGAAAGACAGATATTTATGAGCCTGAACACACAGAGGCCCCTTCACTCATCATTAAGCAAGTCTTGGTCATGGGGAGGCCTGTTCTGGTCTGTTGCGGCTCCCTCACAAGTGGCAGAAGGAATATAAAGCATTCGAACCTTGTTAAGCAGACAATGCAAAATGCTAATGCGAAGGTATTGTTTGAAGGAGGACTACTGCGGTGAAGTCGTGTAGAGAGTGACTGCAATAAACTTCAAGATAATAAGGGCTAATTAGAAAATACTTGGCCTTGGCTGTTTTGTCAAACAAATAAAGCTGCAGTGGAATGATTACTAATGGGTGACATCAAAGGAAGATAAAACAGTAAGTGCATTACCATGGTTGTTATAAATCTGTCGTGAGTCACTTTATTTACTGCTTGGGAATAATATCACAGGGTATTAAAATTGGAGTTGTTCCCTTTGGGATTTCTGCAGTGATTCTAAAAACATTTTGTGAAATGGATCTTATCTGGTTGTGTTCAATCACCAGAACCAACAGTTTTACTCCAGGAAATGGCTCAATATTGATGTAAAATTGTGATTTGAAAAGTTAATAAGAAATTGTTGTAATAGTGAGAAACAACTGGAAGTCAGTCTGTCTACAGCTATGTTAGCAGCTTTGTGAGGTTACTTGGGCATGCTGACATTAGCCAATTAGCACTACACACAGAGAGGAGATATCCAGACATGTTGGTACCAGATGAAGTGTTAAGGAATCACCAAGGTCATGACAGTTCCTCAGGCAGGAAACATGACATTTGGTACAGACGTGAAGTTTGGAGCCATGTATACCACATCTCGAGGCAATCCATTAAAAAAGTTGTCAAGTCATTTCATGGAGAAAAAAAAAGTCAAAAAAGGAAAAGGTTGACTTTTTTTTAGTTAGAGGAAAAGTCTGAGTCTCACCAAAGTCAGGGGGATTCATCCTCTGAAAATGGTGTATGTATGAACAGAATTTCAATTTTCAATCTACCCAATACCTATTGAGAATTTTCTATCAAGACCAAAGTGGTGAACTAATGACTGAGCAAAGCCATCCCTTTAAATTGGCAGCTGAAGTAGTTAAAATTACATTTCCAATTCTGAAAAACAAATGACACCCACATTACAACATACATAATTTACAGCCAAAAATAAACTGGATAATATAAAGTTGTCAATTTAAATGATACATTAGAACCTCAATATTCTGCCTTTAAAAGATACCCAATAGTCAAGCAGTCTTTTTGTCTGAATCACTTTTAAGGATGACTCTCTGGATGGTGATTCTTCCTGTGCTTCGCTCTGTAAGTGTGTGAGTGTTTTTATGACCATCGATCAAGCAGGGCTCTATACAGAGCGGTTCAGCCGGCCATGGTGCAGACTGAGTTGCTGATAAATTGTGAGCAACAACATGTCATGGTGGTGGTGGATCCATGGAGTGAGCTGAGAGCCTAGACACTAAGGATTGAGAGAGAGAGAGAGAGAGAGAGAGAGAGAGAGAGAGAGAGAGAGAGAGAGAGAGAGAGAGAGAGAGAGAGAGAGAGAGAGAGAGAGAGAGAGAGAGAGAGATGGCTTTGTGGATGATAGATGAGAAGATGAAGAGTTGGTTGCAGTTTCCATGACAGGATGTGCAAAAATAGACTGAATTATCACAATGGAATTGCTATAAAAACACCACAGGGATGGATCATAGATTATCACATTCACCTATTATAAGTTATCACATAGAGACATAAAATTACAGTATGGACAGCTCTAATTAACACATGGACTCACTTACTATTACTATTAAAGTCAACTTACTGGATAGTGTGGCTGTTCTTACTGAATCTCACGTCACGGCTCCCACAGGAGAGGTTCATTACATACTCAGGAAGCCTGCAAGTCTAATTATATTAACACAGGCATACGTATGTACACACTGTCAAATCAACTGCGGTAAATGGGACCATGCGGAGCTGATAGTGTGTGCATGTGTGTGTGGTAGAGGAGATATATAGGTGCACGAGCCGCTAAAACAAACATATCAGCTTGAAGCGTGTCTTTTGGGAAATACTCTCTCTGTGGTTGACAAAGGACTCTTTGGTTTTCATGGTAGAGAGGTCACAAACTAACACAGACACATTACAATCAAACTCTACAGATATAGAGATAATAAATTTCCCTCAAGCAGCGCTATCTCCAGTGGAAATATATCTTACAATGGGAGTGTGTGCCTTTGAGTAACTGAGCCAACCAAAATGTCCTCAGAGACTGCGGCGTAAAGTGTACCGACGCAGTCACACAAAGCAGCAGTATGCAGAGGGTGAATGTATAGCGCGACCTGATTGTTTTTCTTCACAAACCACAGGGTGACAGCATATACAATGTCACTGTCGTCCCACAGCCATATAGGGAAAATACAGGCCTCTTTTTTCTTTAATGCAGATGGAGACTCAAATGGGAACTGGGATAAATGACATATACTTTTCTTTAATGAGTAAACTACTACAGAGAAGCAGTAGTGCATAGAAGAGCATACTTCTTTTTCCTATTTTTTGTTTTTTTTAGTGGATTACTGTGGATTACTTTTTGAGTTGGGCTTGTTCCCTTAAGGCACATGATGCCCTATTTTTTTGGAAATCAAGGTGAGTGCACAGGTGGTGGCACAAGTTCATGGTGCTAGCTCACATGGTTGTGACCAAAGGTGCTGGCACACCAGTGACACAGTTGTAAATTAGGTTACATTGTGGGCAGGGGACAGCATAAGTGGACGTATTAAGGGCTGCTTACGATTAAAGCAGCTCCTCTTACCCAATTTAAAAGTTGCATCCTCTATTAAATCCTGGTATGAACCTCCTCCAAAGAGAGATTGTGTATTGTATATTGTAGTACCAATTAAAATTTTCTCATTGAGGAGAATGGTAAGGTGTGTCCAACTGGTACTGTATACACACATTAACATAGATGGACTAACTTTAAACTTTAAAGACTAACTTTCTGCCTTGTTTTCATGAAGTCTCACATCTGTTATAGTCCTAGGACTCTGTTTTTGGGTTCTATTGGTTACATTGTATAAAGTGATGGCTCTGATTTCACAACACTGTGATATAGCTAAAAAAAAATCCTACAAATACAAAATGAGAAGTTCAAAACAAACCTTGGTTAGTCAACACAATTTTTAGACTTTAATTTTACACCAAAGATCATATTACAACCCTACAATAACTGTTGGAAACATCCATCACTTCATAAAGCCTTGGTTCACCTTTAAACAATTGCACCTGCTGTAGTTCACTTAGTGTTTCTGTGCAATTTGGGATTATAAAACAACTTTCTGGTACTTTCAGGTTTAAATTGAAGTGTAATATGGTCTGGCACAAGTAATGTTTTAAATGCAGTTATTTCCCAAGCCGTTCATGAAGTTCTTTCTTGGAGATTTCTTTGTAAGCCATGTTCTGAACAACTTTATAGCATTGTTCTTTAAACCATGTTGCTGGAGTTCTCTTCAAACCACCAGAATATATATGAATATGTTTTTCTCTATAAGCAACAATGCCACACATACTCATTGTACAAGTGCTCACTTTTACACTTCTACTAGTGATGATTGTGCTGTGTAAACGTACTGTGTTTCCACAGAACCGTCGGTCTCTACTTCTGTCCATCTCCTTTATTATTGATGATGACAGCAGCTGTGTGTTTGGAAGCTATACAAAACATAAATCACTAAAGTCATTGTTTACCTATTTTAAAGAGCACGCTGATAGTTGCTGATTTAATCCAGGAAGTCACACTAGATGGGGCTTGTGAAATTGTTCAGTGCTTTGGAAATGTACACCGCATTCCTCAAATTAGAAGCTGCAGATGGAACATGCACACCAGTCCGGCTGTCCCCAGATGGCTGCAGAAATTTAATCAACAGTAGCTTATGGGCAGTAAATGATAACTGGTGAGAATCACCTCTGAATGTAACCTATTAAACACTTCCCTTCTTTAAATCAACAATACATGCAAACACATAAATACCAGAAGTTAAAATGCTTTTAGAAAGGTTTACTTTGTCTGCAGCTACTGCACTCCACTATGATTTGCTAGACAAGAGGGCAACAGTGCACACTTTCATTTTGATATTAAAATTGCATTGTGTCACCAGTGTATATTCCCATTAGTGTGCCCTTGACCCATTTTAGCTCCAAATATGTCACGGTGAGCCACAAAATTTTTAAAATTACAGAAGAGACGAAGGTGAGAAAACATCTGTTTGCATCTAGTAACACTTAACTGTCAGTTCATCCTGAAATAGAAGAACACAATAACAGGTTCCACTTGAAACGAATACAAGTACTCTGTTTGGAGATAAATGTATACTCTGCTGTGTTACTCCGGACTCCAGTAAACTATGCACAGTTAATGATCACCATAAGGCACAAAAAAACAACCAATATAAATAAATTAATTAATATCAAACTGAAATTGATGGGGTTTTTTTGTTGTTTTTTTTAATCCAGTTCTCAGCAGTCTAGTCAGTTACCACATGATATTATTTTATGCAAAAAGGCTTAAGCTAAACCATAAACAATTAAATAGTTTCTTTGGTTAACAATGTGGGATTACACCTGACAATGTTATTGTGAAGGTCTTTCAGCTGAACTACGTGCTGGCTTGGATTTAGTCTGGATCTTGTATGTGTTTAAGATGCCAGTGCTGTTACAGAACTTTTCGTCATCCTCCAACTCAGCACCTTGCCAAAGAAAGAAATGCACTGTTTCCCAACTCTAAGGTTTCAATGACGCACGCACCATATCATCATTCTTTTTATTCTCCCATTCCTTCCCAAAATGAGATAAAACTAAACTAGATACTCCCTTACTATCTGCACCCTGGTACAAATTCGACTAGCAGGATAATTCGATCATCAATGACAATGAAATTATGTTTTATTTGCTCATTTGGCTGCGACAGAGGCTCTCTGGTATATTGGACATGCACAGACTGTTGTGTAGCGAGCGAATTCTAGCATCAATCATTATTTGGCCTCATTGGAAAGCTCTGGCCCTTCCATATGCCAGAGTGTCCATGGTCACTGTCTCCCAGCAGAGAGGATTTGGCTTTCCGTTGCTCCGCAGATGTTCTCTGCTTGTGTTTGCCACTCCTGCTGATTGTATTACACTGCCGAGTGTATGTGTCCATGTGAGAGTGCGAGTCAGTCCAAGACAAAGATAGGCAGACATGGTGACATGGGGGTGAGTAAGTCTCACTCACACATACGCACACACACACACACACGATCATCGGTATAAGCCCATCTGGCGATCTGTCTGCCAACAGTAGACTTGTGAGGCCTCTTTTAACACTGTGTTTGTGGTGTGAGACAAAGATGAACTACACGGCTGCTGTGTTAAGCAGCTTCAGTCATTTCATCACCTCTGTGATCAAGGTTTAACAAGGAATGACCAGATTCCTCACAGAAAAACAAGAATAAGCTGTGATTAAACCACAAGCTAACAAATGGTTGCAACATGGTGGATTGCGAGAGAGAGAGATGGAGAGAGAGAGAGAGAGAGAGAGAGAGAGAGAGAGAGAGAGAGAGAGAGAGAGAGAGAGAGAGAGAGAGAGAGAGAGAGCAGTGTGCTGTTCATCGTCAGAAAACCCTGTTGAGGATGGCACTTCATTTACAACTGCCGCAGCCAATAACAAGGGGCCATGCTGCACATTAATACAGTCATACACTGATAAATGAAGTTCCACAGTGAACTTGAAATTGTGCCGAAATGAATAGTCAACTAGACATTTGACACATGCAACAATTTCATATAAGCAAATGTGATAATTTGCTACTTTTTTTGTAAATTGAAAATCATAGAGAGCAGGCTTAAAAAAAAAAAAAAAGGAGGTGTCACACTGAGCACTGGGAACCTGTGACAATGGCTTTTCACCAATGCACTGGATAATGAAACATATGGTAGTGAATGTATTGTATAGTGTGAATGTCACTCAGTCATTACAATGCAGGCTGTGTGTCAGTTTTACACTGTAGGCGTGTACGTCATATTGGATGTAGGTGCAAATGACATGGCATATGCGTGAAGCTTTTCTAATCAACTGTACATAAATGTGTGTAGCGGTGCAGATAATGCATCTCTCTGTGTGTGAGCAACAACTTGTGAAAGTGGCTCAGAAGAAAACTCTGTAAAAACATAATGGAGGGCATGTGGAGCCCACACCAAGGTCACTCCTCTGAACACGTGCTCCTGACTTTGTGAGGAGAGTCCATCTCCTCGGTCGTAATCAGTCCCTTGCTGCTGTTGGGATTGGGCCTCACAGGTGGCTTTCACAGTTTGGTATGCTGGCCAGTTACTCTTCCTCAAACAAAGACATAATATTGGATGGATACTTAGCACCCTGAGTGTGCATGTGTGCGTATGTGTGCATGTTCACTTTGAGTTGCGAGGAAGTGCGAACAAAGAAGGTGTAGGAAGTGGTAGGAGGGAGGGAAAAAGGTCCAGGAGAAGATGAAATAAAAAAGCCTGGAAAGAAAAGCAGGAGAGCACAAAGGAACACGAGCACATAACTCTATGCTCCGGGCACCAAAGAGAAAGTGCAGAGGGAGGGAAAAGGAAGGAAGAAAGTAACGCTTGAACTCCACAGACCCCTCCCCCATAACATACACTGACTCATGCCTGCATACACTTAAAAGCTACTGCTTTTTTACTACATGTTCTGGCAATGTTTTGCATGACCTGCCATTCTACATCTTTACCACTGAATGGCTTTGATGACATTTGGCTTTGAGGCATAGGCTGTGATTAAGATATTCCTCGAGGGAAAGCTTTGTGTCCACAGTACACTGGCGACTTGCAAAATGGCTTACTCTCTCATCAGCTATAAAAGTCTTCATTTACCTCTTCTGCCATTTCACAATTTCTTTTTTTCCCCTTTGCATGCATAAGAACTGGAATGAGTGCTGCAGGCCCTCCTACCCATTTAATGTCTCTGGGTGATTTTTTTGCTTCTTCTTTATAGAAACACATTTTTCAGGGACCAAAACAGCCTTCTGAGTAGAATATTTAAAATAGGCTAACTAAAAGATGCATTTCCGGCAGCAAAGGCATGTGAATACTGACAGCTGAAAGAAGTTGGTTAAAAATGCAGAAATCTGCAGCTATGTGTAGCATCGCCTACGGGTGAAATTGTATGAATCACTATGAACTTGTTCAGAATCCCCATCTGTAAGTTTTACTCTGGATCACCTAAATATGGTATGTACCAAGTTTGGTGAAGAGTAGATGAATTGGGGGCAGCTGTGACTCAGGAGGTAGAGCAGCCGCACACCAATCTGAAGATGGGTGCTTCGATTCCTGGCTCCTCCAGTCCACATGCCGATGTGTCCTTGGCCAACATACTAAACCAAATGGTAAGTGAATATTAGGTCTTCCTGATGAGCTGGTTGGCACCCTGTGTGGACTATAGATTTGTGAATGTGACATTTAGCATAAAAGTGCTTTGAGTGGTCAAAAGACTAGAAAATAGCTGTATAAGTACAGTTCATTTTCCCTCTATCTATATCAGTCAGATCATCCAAGGAACACACTGTGCTATTGTTTTGATACACCTAACAGCTGATGAGTTATTAGCCAAAGGTAAAACATGTAATAATTGATCACATGGTGGGGTTATTGGTGCTTTAATTTAATTTGTTAAGTATTTTCACATGGGACTATCAAAATTCCATCCCGTGTAATTCTGCAAAAAGGTATACATAGTTATTGTTCTGACATCTCAGAGGTTTCTCACCAGTTTGGCTTGAAATTCACTTGACATACTGCAGCTACTGTAGGTAGAGCTTATTACAGCTCTGCCACTGGGACAAAGCGCCTTCCCCGAATCACCTTTTGTGACTCAGCTTTTCCGATCACTTGAAAGCATGATTCAGGCAGACATCAGCCCTCACTGGACTGCATCTTATTTCTCTCACTATACCTTACTTTTCCTAATTCATTTCAATAAGCAATGACTCCGGCAGCGTAAAATTTGTCACCACTTGTCACAACCTGTTCCCACATGTAGGCTTAACGGGGGCCCCAAAGATAGAGACACATAGCGAGTCAAATGTCTGGTGCTAATGCGGATGGTGGAGCTAAGGAGTGGTAGCATTTTGATGCCACTGGGTGTAAAATCTTTTAGTTTCTCCCTTTCCATCAGCAAGGCAGCATCTAGCAAAGCAGGGAGTCGCCCCTGTGAGCAGTAACTTTAGCTGTGTTGCTGAGCGAACACTTATGTAGCCCACACACACACACACACACACACACACACACACACACGCATACAGTGTTATGTGTAATGTGAACATGCTCACAAAAACATTGCCAACATTCTAGTATTTATAGCAAGACAAAGTACAACTAAGGCTGATGAGAACGTCATTCATCAGTTTTGCAGGAATTTGGTCATAAACCAACATATTGGCCAAACTGCAGTTTTGACATGATGATGGCACTAAAGGGTTAAAATAAAAAAAGTGTGGATAACCAACGTGATTACAATTCATCCTGAGGGGGAGTGAGGGGGGCTTAATCAAATTTAATGGCAACCCATCCTATAGTAGTTGAGACATTCCACTTAATACCAAAAATGTCACCAAAGTCATTAGGATACATCAGCTGGCAACTGTGGATATCTGCACAAAGTTGTATGTCAATCTATCTAGTAGATTTATTTCAGTATTATTATATTTCACTGGATAGGTGAAAACTATTTAACCTGCTGATGATGCTAGAAAAAAGGTCAGGAGATCACTAGGATTATCATTAGGATTCATCCTCTGGGAATGATGAATGCCTGCACCAAATGTCATGGTAATCCATCCAGAGAGGATCTAAGTGGTAAACTGACCATCAGGTTGACAGAATGACACCACGAGTCCGGCTAAAATAACACTCAAAAGTTAACATTTGAATTTCGGTCACTTTATAAATACAAATACAAATATTAAAACAACAAAATACATATGTGGATCTGGAAATTGACATATTGTTGTTTTAATGTATTATCATTAAATGTTTTAATAATATGAAGGCACATACAGAACTGTCAACTACAGCATGTATCTGTATAAACATAGCAAAGTCAAGCTCCACTGCTGCTCTGTATCCACTGGTCCTATTTACTGCAGGAGAAAAAGTACACACGCATGGAAACACATATATACACCTGCACATGTGCGCACAGACACACACAGACACAGACACGGACACACACACACACACACACACACACACACACACACACATTGCAAACCACTCACAGTTCCAGCTCTTTAACACCAAAGTTATTTTGTTCCGGGCAGGAACATGTGGGGGAGACGGATGCTATCAGAGAGCTGCAGACCTGCTCTCAAACTGACTAATCACACAGCCAGAGAAAAAGACTCAGGAGGAGTACCCGAGCTGGAGACAGAGGGGGAAGGAAGACAAAAAAAAAAGAACAGAGCAGGAAGGTGTGGGGAAGAGGGAGGGAGGGACAAGACAACAGTAAGGGCAGAGGATCAGAACACATATAACAATGGTAGGTGTGATACAAGAGGGGAGCTAAGAAAAATGAGGAGAGATGATAGAGGGAAAACAAAATAAAATAAAAAAAAAAACTGACCCCCTGTTTCTTTACCACCACATAATAAATTGTGGTTATTGAAGTCTGTGTGGAAAGTTCATAACTGGAGCAGTTTTGAGTCAGCGGCTTGTTGCGAGGGATGCCAGCGGTGAGTGCTGGTGGGCGAGACACGAGGAGAGTAATCCGTTTAGCCGGCACAGTGCATGTCATCGGATTCCATTAAGGTTGCATTGTGTTACACGTAATATTCAGCAGTAATAAAGACTCCCTCTGAAAACACTTTCCAGGAAGCTCGGATTCACAGGCTTACACTTAAATTGCTTCTAATGACTCGTATTCACATTTAATTTATTTGCAACCTTCCTGAGGGATTTGATAAATGCACAATGTATATCTGCTCTGTGGCTGATTTCACTCAGTTATTGCATTGGTAAGGCTTTTTTTTGCCGCATTAATCAATAGCTACTGTACTTATAAGCATGTCATGACAATATATAACCACATATAACTATCTATAATAATATACTCTGTCACATTTTAGACTGATTTTGCAATGGAGAAATGTAATGGTCTAACAGCTGCTAAATTGACAAGCATTTCTACATAGGCAATACTGCTAATGCAAATAAGTATATGGCAATGTAAAACAGATCTTTCTTTGCTGCAACTACATATTGTTTTGTTGTGAATGAAAAGCCTCAGCCAAGTAAAACACCAAGTTTTGTTTGAACAAGTGCTAAGAATTAATTAAAACACAGTGTGACCTCTATCTGGGTTTTAGCTCATTCCTTACTATTTTTTCTAAGTGGCAAAAAAGGAGATGCTAGCTCTTTGATGCTTTCCAACAGGGTAAAAGTAATTATGTCATCAAAACCAAAACCAGGAAGCATCCAAATTTAATCTCCTAGTCATTTGATTAATCTGATAGAAGCATTAGTTTATCATTAATCTTTAATCTCAAAGTTCACTGTGAATGTCAGAGTGGATGAATTTCTTCTCAATTAAGTTGCTTGTGCCAAATGACTATTGCAAGTCATGTGCAAAGATCCCCAGATTGCATCGTAAAATTTTAAACAGCAAATCGTTCGTACTTTTCTGGCCACATCTCCTCTTGCTGTTGGGTATCATTGTACAACTATAACCTTGAGAGAATGGCACCTGTAAGGAATTAGTCTGGTTTGAAAGTGAGACCCAAATATATATTTCCTTTTATTTCCACTGCAAAGAGAGCTCAACTTCTTTTTGAAAATTCACTGGGAATTCCAGTTTTCATTAAAACAGTTTGGGAGAGATTAAGCGTTGCTTTATCACCAGGCCACGAGAGCTCAATTATCCTCTTGCTTAGTATGAGTGGATCCTGGCTCTTCACGTTAACCTTGGCCACCTCTAATCTCTATTCAGGTCTTATCTTGGCCTTTCAAATAGACTGGTTTGGGTCTTATCATGCTGTGAGAGAGGTTTTTGTTGTGTCGCCAAGAGCTGTAATTGAATGTGGATATAGCACACTGTGGACAGGGGTTCTTGCCATCCAGTGATCTTTGGGGTGAATTATTTGCTTGATGCTGCACTAGTTTAGTTTTTTGTGAAGGGAGACTACATTTCAACATTGTTCATGACCCCTCTACCAGTGCAACGCTAGAACTTGTATCTTGGACTTTATTTCAAAGAGACAGGAACTGAACAAAAGAAAAATAATAAATACACACCACAATCATTCAATTAACTTACCAATTATTTTACTGCTAGTGTGGAAATTGCTGCTGTGTCAGCTATTCTGCTGCCTAAGCTTGCATGAATAAAATAAAACAAAATCTTCAATTGTCCTAATCTTTAAGCAGCCAGTTAAAACGAGGTAGCATACCAATGGTCTTACAAAGTAATTACAGGGACATAATGATTTAACAGTAGCGTCCGTACCACCTCTGCACAAAGATCAGGCCACATCAATAGAGGATGCACACAATAAGACACACAAACCGATACTTACACACCAATGCACACAATCAGAGCCTCTTTATCTTGATCTATGTAAGTACACGACCTCTATCGGCACAGCAGTCAGACGCTTGCACTCCTGTGTCATTAGATTAGTGAACCTCACAATCGTTGCAAGCCAAGCCAAACCATGGTAGCACATAATGAATCCATAATGGCAACACCATTAAAGAGAATAAAGGCAAGAGGGAAACCAGCACCTATATCCTAATGAGCATACAGCATGTCCATTACAGCATTAAACCGTGGAGATCATTAGAGTTTATGTAAATGTTCCTGTAACACATGCATGCAAACTAATATGCAAACACACAAATCCAAAATATGCCCGCTGGTCCTTTCCATAGTTGTGTATTTGACACAAGAGTATTGCATAAATTAGTTTAGGGCTGCAATTAATTAATCTGTTAATTTGTGTTTTATTTGATACAGTGATAAATGTTTCCAATTCTGAAGGTTATGGCTTGAAATGTCTTATTTTGCCAAACCAAAAGTCAATAACCCAAAGAGATTCAACTTAATTAGTTAACGCTTGATGTAACATGACACACTGCACAACACAAAACATACTAATTGTCTTCATGTGGGCCATTTCTCTCTTTTTATATTTTCCAAAGCAGCTTGTTTCTGTTTTTAACCTTCCTTACTGTATGTAGGACAGCTTTTGTTTTGATCTTTTGAGTTTGTAATAAGGAAGAAATTATTAAAACACCGGGTGGACATGTATATCATGTGCCCACATGTACACACACACACACACACACGCACACACACACGCACACACACACACACACACACACGCACGTACAATGACTTTACATCACCATCAGATTTTCTATTCATAGTAATGCTGGGTTAGGCTGGAACCCAATGGAGAGGAACAAAGAGATTTCTGAATGCAGCTCAAATGGGGACATTTCCACAGCTCATCTCACATGGATGTTTGCAGGGTGCAGCTGAAGGGGGAATTAACTGTACTGTCTTGAAGAAAAGAGATGCTACTTAGAATTACTTTGTTGTCACAGATGCGTCTTTCTTCCTCTGAAATGTCTGTGAGTAGAATGTAACTATTGGTCCTATCTCAAGCCAGCAGGATTGGACATCTACACCAGAGGAGGCTTGTCCACAGAGGCAGAGGTGGTTCATCCTCCTCTTATTTTGAGCGGCAAAAGGGAGAGGAGGATATTAAAAAAAAGAGTAATTGATTGAAATAAATCATTACCAATTCTCACTATTATTTACAAAACATGTTTTCTCTCTTCTTTGGAAAAAACTTCATTATTGACATTCTGATTAAAATGCTTCAACAGCGACACCTGCAGGGCATGTCATTTTTGGATGTTATTCTTACCCATAAAATACAATGCAGGCCTGCTGTTCTTCTGTTCTCAAATGAAACCTCATTATTTACTGAAAAAAGTGAAAAAAAGTCTTTAAAATTCATGTCAAATCAAAAAGGTACCTTCAAATAATATAGGAACAAAACGATTTGTTGTCATTCACCAAACAGTGAGTGTTGTAAATTTAGTGTCCCAGTGAGATAATAACTTTCTTAAAGCTGATATTGATCTATTTCTGTTATCCTTTTCCCGTCATGTGGCTTTTCTGACGTAACGTACTTCCTGTTGAATTGTGATTAGGGACTAAATGAGTAGTTGAGTCCCTAATCACACCAGCAGACACAGAGCAGAGGAACAGCACTCATCAGCTCCACAAGCTGTTCCACAAGATCTTATATGACTTGCAATTAAAATCCCTGCATAAACAGAACAAAAAAAACACACAAAATAACATGTCTATTTTATAAGATTATCGCATAATGAAGTGCATTTACAATAAAAAACAAAAACAATACAAATTGCATCACAGTCCAGAATTAAGCTAAACAACATGTGCTGTCCCTGTGCAGGACATACAGCCAATGTGACAGAAGAACACAGGAGAATATTAGTGTTCACATTTTCAAACACTGAGCCGAGCACATGATTAGCTTTGTTTTAGAAAGAAACTCCTCCCCCCCCCCTCTCCACCTAATTATTATTACATTAGGTGCCATTGCTGTGAGACAGAAATGAATTGTGACTCTTTAAACTGCAATTATTTCAAAATGCACGGTTTACCAGCTAAGTGAACGGAATGTTCAACAACAGTGGTGGAAAATTGAGAGCCCAAAATAGAGCTCAGGCATCCACCTGAATGCGCTTACTCATGATAAGATCTAAATTTAGGCTCAAAGACAGAAAGAAAGAAAGAAAGAAAGAAAGAAAGGAAGTAACTTTTTTCTTGCTAAAGGTTGTTCGTATCAGCACCTAAAGCATTGCCTTGTTTATTTGTGCTGATGAAGCATTGATTGACGATAATGTGGCGTCATTTGGCTCTGATGAGCCCGGCTTCTAAACAGACCACACGCTGACTACCATGTGGAATCAGCAGGCTAATATCACACGGCACAATTACTGGTTGTAAGGAGCTGCTGTGCAAGGCATCTAGAATAACAAGGGCGAATCAGGGAATGACGTCCTACATATGCTGATGGCACCATGGGGGGAAAGTGAATGTAAGGAGGTGTCAGAGAAAATTTGCTGCAGATATCTTGATTTTTAGAAATGCTTCCCGTTAAAATAAACTGACTGAATGAATTAATGAGACAATCAATAACATGTCAGTTATGCAGGAGATGACAGCTTACTAAATCTGTGAATCTGAATGTGGGAAGAGAGTGAATAGTTATTGGATTTATTTAGTGGGGGGGGTGGGAGGCGGGTTCATCACTGAAAATGACTGCTAAATAATTCTGACCTGAGTTTATCCATAGTAATTCTAAAATTGCTTATTTGAACTAGGCGGTTTATCTTGATATTTAATCAATCCACAAGTTTTTCAGATCGTTTCCTCTTCTCATTGACAAGCCCCTTAGCCTCTGCAGTCTTTTGCCTGCTGTAATATGTGGGCTTGTTCCCATAGTTACTGGTGACTGGAGCCTCATTTATTTCACTAACAAGACCTAACTCGGTTCGAACAATTCTGCAGGATTCTTCAATAGGAGATAAATTAGCATAGAGATTGAAAGCAGACACAGGCCGCATAGGTAGGCTCAAATCTTCTCACTCTCCATTTAACTGGCAATGTTGCTAGGTAGCGTTGACAAAGGTGTTTAATTTTCAACTGTCTGTCCTGACCTGGCAAGTGATCGATTGGTAAGGAAATTCACAGAACACAAAGACAAAAGAAAAGTTTTACTTCAGACCCCCCCCACCATTCCACCATTCCCACCCCCTGCCACCACACGCACACACACACTTTCTGATATGCTCTTAGAAGATAGGCAATGCATTTTTTGTGTTTTTGCATAATAATGATTGCAAAGTGTGGCCGTTGAAAGCGCACTTGTGGATTGTAATTTTGCTGTAAAAAAGCACCCCCCCAAAAAAAACAGACAAAGGCCTAGAGGGGAAATATTTTCCAACACGGTTTTTACTTCTTTAGTCTCTGACATAAAATGACACCTTTAAACATCAGCTTAAAAGCATAAAAGAAGGCAAATGGTCCTGTTGAATTCACTTAAACGTGAATGACTTCTTTTTTAGTTCGTTTTGCAAAGCACCCTTTTCAGGCTGAATTCATGAAAAGCCATCATTGGGGGAAAAAAAAAAAGAAAACAACTTAGAATAGATAATACAGCTGTTAAATAATTTCCAATGCTTTTGTGCAGTCAGAATTCCAGATAAAAAGACACACTTATAATGCATGAAATGTCTTGTAGGGTGAAACATCAAAGGACTGTATCGCTGCAACGTGCAGAAGGCGATTCAATTTTTATTTAGCATCCTCCACCTGGGTTCTTCAAAATGCATGTTCCTGCTCTTTCTGTTTGTTTTAAGCGCTCCTGTGAAGTCTTACTCACCGTCTTAAATGCCTAGTAAACCCAAACTGAATGGAAATGAGGTAACACATGCAATTTTGAAAAAAAAGAGCCCTGAACCATCTATATCATCTTGATCAAAAGTGACAGCTCTGTATTGCGTTTGACTATACTCGGCCAGCCTCACCGGCAGTCGAATCGACACAGGGAATATCACTCTTCAGCTTCAATTCTTCAATAAAAACAATAGTTGGGCCAAGCGCATGGGAGGAGATGAAGGGTGAGAGTGATACGATGTGGCATTAATTTTCCCCAACGGCAGCGTTTACCACGTTTCATTCAATAATGCTAAGTCTTTCAGAGGACACTGCCGGGTTAGTCAGCCATTTAGAAAAGAACTTAAGGGATTATCAAGGCACTGAACAGGCACTGTGTAGGCTAGACAGAGGGAGAGATGGAGGGATTGAAGGGGGGGTGGGGGGGGGGGGGGGTTGAAGGCTGCAACAGGGCTGATAGAGAGATAAGCAGAGAGAGGATGGTCATGGGAGTGAAGGGATGGATGAGACATGATCAGTGGATAGTAACAGAGATATGGGAGAAAGTAGAGAGCAGGAGAGATGGGAAGAGGAGGGTGAATTTATTCAGGTGTTGGCCATGCAAGCCAGCGCTGGAGATTTAAAATCCTCCCCTGTCCACCCCCCTCACCACCAACCCCACCCCCTCCCCATGCTAATGGAAAAGCATCAGTCATGATAGAGAGCCAGAGATAAATACATCATGGTGACTGGAGGCCCCGATGGCAACACTTTCTCTAGGAGTCAGAGGAGGACAGGTGCATGGCATGAGGGGGTATTAGTCACCAGGCCATCGCCTTGTAATTCTAACCCAAACTCCTACATCTTTAGTCAGCAGCAGCAGCAGCGTGCTTTTTAGTCATCAAGCATTTCTGTGTTTGATTTTAAAATGTTTTGACTGGAATGTGCTGTGTTCAAATACAAATTATGCTACAAAACAAACAAACTAAAAATAAATAAATACAAAAGAACCCAGCAAGACTTTATGTTCTCAGCACCAAATGACTGTCAAGCCTCAATGATTTTACGGAGGGATGACTCCACATGTAGCAACTATTTTTAAATTATGTGACGACAATAGAAATGAATTAGTTTTTATGACTGACAAATCTAATAACTCCATGTAATGTGAACGGTTTGCTTAGAGCCAAATCCACTGCACTGGTAGCTCAGTGCTTTGCTTAAAGTGTATATTGTTGAGAGAGCCTGAGTAAATTAGTGGTGGTTTTCGCCATCATTGTAATGGCATGGCTCGATGGAAGACAACGCCAGTCCATCCTGTTTGGCTGCCAGTCCGTCCACTGTTTTGGTCCAGACTGCTATGAAATGTTCTACAAACACTCATGGTTCTGAGAGAACCTTTTTTTTTAGCTCAAAGCATACTCACAAAGCACTTAGCATGACTGGAGATGCTTAATCGTGTTTCTATAGAGTAAATGGAGACTAAAATCAGAGCTAACATAAACATTTTTTTAAATTTTGGACTTCATCTGGTGACCAGAAACACAACTTGAGTGGGTCAATTTTCCTGTGTCTACTGGATGGAAAGCACTGCAGGCTATGTATTAACAGGTGAGCCAAAACAGCTTGATTTTTGTGAATAGATTTTGCAGCTTTTCTGCTCCACAGTGGTAAATAGGATATTATACATACTACTGTTAAACACAACTGAATTCAAACAATGTCTTTATAAGTTCTTACCCAGCCTACAGGCATACTGACAGTGAATCTGATTTAAAAGGTAAATGATCATTTTATGGTAATATTGATGTAGATATTTTACAAAACAGGATTAGGAAGCTGTGTAGATGGGTGGGAAAAAAGATTATGCTATACTGCAATAAAAAACAGCAAGCTATACATTATACTGAATCAAGTTAAATTTCTGTTACTGTCATGAACAGTAATTATTTCTAATTATGAATCATTTAATGTAGCCCTGATAAAAGTACATGCAATGTAATATAACAGCCCTGCAGTAAACCACACATTCATGAAGGTTATAATCTCCAGTTTATGTTAAAATGTGTTAGAGAGGTGTTGATTGTGATCATTTTGTACTGTAGTTTGCAGATGAGTGCTGCTGTTGTATAGATTTCTACTGAGAAGTGTTTCATATATTTAGTTAACCCTCATTGCTCCTTTTCTATAGACTGTGCACACCCACACAAGTGTCTCCAGCTATTCTTGCTGATAAGACCTCTTCTGATGTTAGGCACTACGCTGGGTAACACTCAATGTCACCAAAGTCCACACAGTAAGTACTTATACAGTATTAACTTAAAAGTAATCACTGAAACAAAACTTACAGCAGAGTCAATACATCAAACTCGCTATTTACACAAATCTGTAGTCAAGTCCAATCAATATCATTTACTGTACATGGTGCCAAATCACAACAGAAGTTATCGCAAGGCACTTTTCACATACATAATTTACAGAAACCCAACGTTCCCCCATGAGCAAGCACTTAGAGATAAGAGCAAGCAAAAACTTTCCCCTTTACCGGGAAGAAACTTCAGTCTGAACCAGACATGAGGTGGTTAACTTAGCTGTAACTGTACTCTAATCAGACACTGTAAGTCAGTATGTGACTTAAATGGGATCTGGCGAACTTGCTAATGCTGCCTTTTGAAGTTTACAGTATATGAGCGGAGTCATAACATGCATCATCTTATGAGATGGGGTAAACTGTGAGCTGCAGCTCTCTTTTGGCCCATTAAGCAGAGCGGGGCCATAAAAGAGCCAGGTCAATCGAATAAATACTAAACGACCCCAGTAGGGCATTGTGGAGACGATGCAGAGGAAGGTACCTGGCAGGCTGACGCTGTCTTCATCTATTGCAGAACATTGGACATTTGTCATTGGAATGGCTGTCTGTGATGGCTGGCTATTGGTAAAGCTATTTGGTTAGGAATCATAAGTTAATCGGCGTACACTCCAGACATGTTTATCGAGAACTGTAAAACCATATTTATTTTTATCTATGGGGACCTAATTGATGGTCGTTACTCAGTGGGATTTGATGGATGAGTGGCACAATTCTGCCATCTTGATATCTTTAACATAACAAAACACTTTTCAAAACAAGGTCCTGGCTGTGGAATAATCTAGCTCTTAAATCATGACATAATCCTTGTGTTCATTACATTGTACGCACAGAGGTGGAAAGAGTACTACTCAAGTAAAAATACCACTACTTTGATGACATTTTACTTAAGTACGAGTAAAAGTACGTGTCTACAAATTTCTCGTGTAGTGCAAAAAGGACAAGGTGATGGCCCATAAATCTCTAACTAGTTGTTTTAAATGAGGTATACATTTACAAGTTAAAGTACAATGACAATGACATTTAAAACATTTATGGAGATATAATGTGTAATTTTAGTGCAGATCATCCCATAAAACATTTTCAAATAACACAACCATTGAATTGAAGGTGGCATAAATTGTGGATTCTGTAAACCAGGGGCGATTTTAGACCTTTTTTAGAGATGCACTAACACCCCTAAATGTGATCTCAGCACCCCAAAAAATACATAATAAACCCACCATACTCTCTCAAAATTGTGTGGGAAACACTGAATTATTATTGTTTTTCTTGTTTTTTTTTAAACACTTGTAGGGCATTGAATGTCACATTCTCATTAGGTGCTGAGCCCCCTAAACTTCTGATCATACCATCGCCCCTGCTGTAAACCATCCTTTTCTTCACCAAAAATCATACTGAAAATCAATAAATCAATACGGGTCAAGGTCCCAAGCACTATAACTTTTCTTTAAATGACCCAAAGAAGACCAAACTTGTAGTATCCCTGTAAAAAAGGCTGAGCCCCTGTGCACCATTCACTCAATTATCTCATTTGAGACGCTGTCCTTTGAACATGAACGCATCATGCTCACTACGTGCCTGTACCTGCAGAGTGAGACAGATGGCGGCACAACGTCTAATGGACATATTTATGTGTCCAAAAATATGTGAGCTTGTTGTGTTCTGTTAGAGTTTATATGTCGCTATGAGAGCTCGCTGACAGGCTGTCACAGACTGCAGTACTTAATGAATGTCATGCTAGTTAACACTTCTGTACAATCCTGTTTGCTTTTTAAAAACTTTTTTTCCATCCATTACTGAGTAATGGATCCATTACTCATCCAGATAACTGTGATGCTTTCACGATCCAGATAACTGTGCATGTGTCAGCGTCTTTGTGTACCCGCCAGAAACTTTCTACCTTGTTTTTATCCAGTTTAAGGCTATATAACTTTTCAACACTGGTGTTTTAAAACCATGTTTTCCTGGATAAGGATTTCCTTGCATTGGATGCACATCTGTTGTCGAGATCTGCCTAAACAACATAGGAGGACAGTCACACACTGCCGTACTCCACCGACAATTGCAGGTATTTTATTTAGTTCCGCACTAAGCATCTGTGATTAAAGCTGACTTTAACGTCTTCCAAGTCTCTTTAACTGACCTACAGTTCGGCATAACTATCTGCCTTTTTGGACTGGTCTCAGAGCCACATACACTGTTTGGTACATTGCATTGACTACTGCTCTGTCAGTATCGCCCGTTAGCTACACGGCTAAGCTAAGCACAACAATTGTGGACAGTGAACTACTACAGCAAGCAATGTGCTGTTGTTGTGTTATGTGTGTCTTGTAAGGTGTCCTTTAGTGCTTTGAAAGACGCCTTTATATAAAATGCATTATTATTATTGTTATTATTCTTGTTATTATCTAATATTTAATCAATGTTGTGCTCCACCACGGTTCTTTAAAATGAAGACAGGCCTTCAGTTCTTACAATCAGGGCTTGCAATCCTTGGGAATTTGTTGAGATGCAGGCTAAGAACAGCTGGAACATCAAACACCCGAAAACAATTGAATGCACCATCTGCACAGAGGCTCAATTCACTCATGACTAAACACATATGCAGATGCCATGCTTACATAAACAACAATAACCAGGTTATATAAAAGGCAAACAAGGACCATATTAACTGAGTTGACTCTAAGGATTATCACAATTTGCATATCAGTTATGCAATTAATCTGTCCAATGTACGCCCTCACAAAGGCCTTGAATTTCTAGACCTTGAAGCCTTTATTTAAACAGGCAGGTTGGCTAAGGACATCCCTATACACAACAGCTACAGGGATGGTCTGTACTGTAAGGTTACACACACACTGAGATACTCAAAGCACCCTCAGCCAAAGGTTGCTTCATGCTTGAAGTTGGTCATCTGACCATCTTTAAGTGGAGCCTGCAAACCAGCAGATGTGCATTTTAGAGGCAATACCACTTAACCAAGTGGTAAAGCAGCATGAACACAAAAGTATTACTTTGTGATGGGCATGCATCCTCATTCAATGTATCCCTATCATCTGCATGGCTGTCAACAGACATAACGCTGAAAATCTCTAGCCGAAAAAAACCATTGGCTTGTGCCTCGTGCTCCGTGTATGTGTGCTTGCATGGCCATATGTGTGCGCATGCATATGAGAGAAAGTCCAGATCAAAGCGCCCCATGCTGTCCATGTCCAGCCAACTTGGCAGCCTGATTATTTCACTCCCATCAGAGCTGCAATTCAAATCAACAAAAAGGAAGCGGAAGAGTGGAAGGGGAAGGTGGAGAGAGAACAAGGATTGCGAGACAAAAAGGGGAGAGAAAAAAAAAAAAAACGTTTAAAAAAAGGAGAGCAGGTGAAAATTGTGAGATTTTTCCTGGTTTGAGAGCTGGGCTATTTTTTTTTGTTGAAGAGGGGCTGTGATCTGAGTGGCAGATGACAGATACTGGAGCTTTACAGTGATGCATGAAGGGGTCAGGCCAGAGCTACAGTGCATTTATTTTTGCTCCTATCAAATTGCAGCCTGAGTGGAAGAGACACAATAACAGAATCAATGACAAAACTGTCAGACTGACAGAAAAACAAAACAAAGAATTGTAAATTATAAATAGTTGCCAAGACAACAAGCAAATCACCGTACAACAATAGAGAGCCATGGAGAGGTACACTATGTTCAAGTTTGTCTCAGTGAGTCTCATATTCCAACTTTGAGCTGGGAAAAAAACATGAAAAATATCTTCAATTGATTTTAATCATTTCATATTAAGTCAGAAACTATCTTAAGTCATTGACACGCAAGTGTAAATGCTTCCACAGATGGGGGACAAAACCAATACAAAGTGTCACTGTAAGATTTCAAGTAAGCATCCAGTGAAGCTTCAGTTCTCATTAGCAGATTGTTTAAAGCTTTACTTCTACTGGAATGATAAATGCCACTGTTCCAAAATATATAATCTCACTCTATGATTTGATAATGAGGGTGGAGAACATCCGATTACTGATCTTTGGTCCGTTTACAGCTGATACTAACAAAAGCCAAAGAGATGGAGACTGTCAACATTTGTACGTCAAAAATTGAGAGCTAAAACGGGACTGTGAGGTGTAGCACTACATTTCAGCACAGTCATCACACCATGTGATATTTCAAAAAATAACATTTTACAGTCTGATCTCACATAGAGTAACAGGCAGTTGATTTAAGATTATTATCATACATTTTACTGGTACCGCAACAAGATCTCCTATTGGTGGTCTCCCCAGACCTGATGGCTGGGAAGGTCATACCTTCAAAGCTAATTTCAAAATAGTATTCACGTGACACTGACTGTTGTAGAGTACTTTCCATTAAGCAAAATAAGATTTCATTCTGTATGTTTCATGTGTGATTCAGTTGTTTGTTTTTTTCAACTGGAAGTGAAACACGATTAAGTTGTAAAGATGCACTGACAGGAAATTGGGGGTGAAATTTTTCAACTTCAAACTCTGAATGAAATGTGACATTAGAGTGAAAGAGGAACAAAAGCAGAAAGAGGGAAGGAGGGGTAGAGCTCCTTGCTCCTTGACTTCAATCAGTGCCTGTTGTTTGCCAACAGCTACACTCTCCACCTCGCTTCACGCCGGAGGTTGACAGGGTCAATCCAATTGCAGCTCATGCTTTGGCCCCTTTCATACTCCTTTCATACAGGAGATACGCGCATGACGCAGATCTACTGAAAGCGCACGTTCAAGACATGTTTGACCCCATTCATATGAGACTGCTGGCTTGGGTTAATCTTGTGGTGTTGTCAGTGTTTGGAGAGGCTCTACTCTGCAACTGTAGTTATCAGAACATTGCTCCAAAACCTTGGTATTCGACAGTTATATTACAGAGGTACCAAACACAGGTTCAATTCTCTCCTCACACTCATTCCTTTTACAGCCCTTTCTAGACAGGTCAAGTTGTTGGTTTAAGTATACATTAAATTCAATTCAAATCCATAATAGAAACACCAGTACAACAAAACCTGGGGTAGGGTCAGAAGCTCAGAATGGATGATGTGTATTGACCCATTCTGATCGAACAACATGGTTTAACCTGCATCACTGACAGGATACATCAGACCCAAACTTATACATTTACACAATAAATGTGAAATATAGCATTTATCTTAGCCAAGACTCAGAGGAACTGCATTTGCTACACTCTGACCTTACTACTGGCCTGAAATCTGCAGGCTGTGCAACATGCTCACAGATACAAACAAAACAAAGTTAAAGTCGTAGTTCCCTCTGCGTCAATACTACCCAGGAAGTACAGCTAAGAGCTTCCACAGGATGTAGCACGGAGACTGTGGCCCACAAGGAGTCCTCGGGGACTGTAGGAGCAGCACTGATGTGGAACACTGTGGACTCTTCCAGCCTGACAGGTCAGTGTCTGCCATAACCCATAACACACAATGAAATGAGATGACCAACCAAGTGCATCCATGTACCTGCAATGTCTCAACTAAAGCACTGACACTTTTCCTTGTGTGTCTCTGCACCCTCCCCCACAGTACATGTACACCACGTTTCTGCCCAGCACTTTTTCTTTTATTATGTTTTGTTGTATGTGGTAAAAATTCCATTAAATAATAAGATTTCTTTTCTCATCTATCAAAGGAAAACAAGATTCCAGTCCCCCAGTGTTCCGGATCCTCCAGTTGTAACCCTAAAATGTGGGTTTTTAACAATGTTTCAGCTCCTTCTGTTTTGTTGTTTCTGATAGCATCTTGTGTCAGAACAGATTTAGACATCTTCCTCTCAGAAACCAGAGGGAACTCATTCCTGCCTCTGCACCCACTTCTGTTAAAAACAACCTGAGAACATCATGCAGCCACTTTCTCCTCCAAAGCTATGCCCACAGGCAAGCCTCCACCTCATACCAATACGTGCACCTGAGGGCAAAGTATTTTTAAAGCCCAGAGAAGACTCTGAGGAGGAGAGGAGAGAAGAGGAGAACAGAGGAGAGGAGAGATGATCTTTCAGAGGAAAGTGGATAAGCAGTGGGGGGTGTTGCCTGGAGCAGAGACATCCTGCCATTGCTGATTGTCCAGTGAATGGGTCAAACTATCAATATACTTCTCTGTTTTGTTGTATATATACACAAACACACATTCTCATGAACACAAAACCACATTTTCTAAGAAGCTCTATTTACCCCCTGAAGTTAAGCAGAGGCAGTGGTGAAAATGTATTCTCTGGCTTGTCTTTGAAAACGCTCTTCCTCCGAGGCTCTGTCAGCGAATTGTGATGGATAACAGGCCAATATATTATGTGTTTGTGCCTCAAAGGAAGCGCAGACACACACAAGACACCTGTGCACTTTTGGGTATAGCTGAAATAGTTGGGGCAATCCCTTGATAGCATTACCAAAGTTTATTATTTATTCTGCAGCCCCACAACAGCAAGAGACTCTGTGAAAAGTGCCATAGTTGATATAAAAGAGGAACCAAAAGGAAATTGCTTTTAGAATCAGTTCATAAAAGATTTATCAGGATTCAGGAACAAGACATCTGGCAAAAGTGCACAACCTTTTTGAGTACTTTTCACATCCAACACACATCTGTCAGCCTTTAGAGTGCAGCAAAGGGGAGTTTTCCAGAAGAAAATCAGGGAATCCCCTCGAGATACTTTCAAGCCTGCATGCACACATCCAAGTTTTTGTCTTTTGTGTAACAATAGAAATCCAGCACACAAACATCTGTATCGTTTCACTTCTTGCCTCTTAATTGTTACGCAGCACGTACAGCAGTTTAAAACAGCATTTATCTTAATTTATATTTCATTTAACTATGTTCTAATATATGGCCATCCCAAAAACATACAGATAATATTAAAGGAGTTGCCTCAGAGAAAAGGGAGAATTGATGTTGTAATATTATGAGTCACCAGCACAAATCCTTAAAATCAACCTACTGTACAGTGGCATGGTACATGCTAATTACCTATAGAAAAAGTCCACAGCTTTAAAAAGAGATTGATCGTGCCTTCAACAATATCAATAGCTCTTATTGATAAGGAAGCAGAGGTCACTCTAAGAGCAGGGCTCTTGGATGTGAGGTGTTTAACATCCCAAACTGGTGCCATTTCAACTTTCAGATAATGGATCTAAATGAGTATTAAATTGACATTCTTACAGTCACTAGAGTTTAGAGAGCAGTATTTGAAAGATATGTTGTTTTGTATGTGCTATGTGGACCAGAAAGTTTCTTCATATAGTTACTTTTCCCTTAATACATAAGATAAAAATGTGCAATACTGCTGTAAAAACTGTTTTTGATTATGCTTTTTCCTGATGAGATGACATGATGAAAATATGTGTGTCATAATGTTATGCTCTTAATGATTTGTTAAGACTGAGCAGGGCTGTGTCGGAGCATTACGTATATTTCATTATTTATCCACTCTTGACAGCACATTTATTCAGGAATTCAGCAGAAAAGCATCAAAATAACACAATTATGCTAATAGCAGAAACGCAACAACAAACCCTGTTCCAGTGTTTAACTCACTGAGTCACACCTCTCCCTCTGGGGGAGCAGTCCTATAGGAGGTGGCAGCGATGTCATACACAAAATAAATCACAAGACTTCTCTTCACTTTTCTTTTGATTATGCAGATTGGTTCATTAATATATGCAAATAATCTGAGAGGAGAAAAAAAAGAGAATGAAGAGCTGATGCAAATCAAATGCAATTCTCCTGAAAAGACTGCAAGAATATGGCAATGATGGTTTCTTTCCAATGTCGCCCCTTTTTTTGTTGGTCAGAGCTCTGCAATGCAAATCTCAAGGGGAAATAGAAGTACCACACCTTGCATTCAAAATATAGATTTAAAAAATAATTATACAGCAGCTGAATAAATGCAACTATTCCTCTGGCATAATGTATTGGTAATCACAGGAATGCCTGTCAGACAAATCATATTAAAGTTGATGAGTGCTGCAACTGTTTGTATAATACAGAATGGCTCAACAAATGAAAGATAATGCCAATTAGCTTCTGAAAGCACAGTGCGACTTGTAGCTATGGGTAGAGACACAACAGTTAATTGCATTGTATCCATTCCATAATCTAATCTTAATAAAACATTTAACCAACACTTCCGAATGAGAGAAAGAGAGAAAATGAACTGTTCCTGTAAGAGCAAGCATTATTGAATTATGCTGTGCCTGAGAGTGCTGGTAAATTATCCCACCAGTCAGTGTTTAAAGTTTTACAGCTCATTGTTATTCACCACCTACATTACATTGAATAAACAAAAGGTTCATGATGCACATGACTCTCTGCTTCACAATAATCTACATGCCACTTATGAGTAAAATTAGGGGTTTTTTTTACAAGGAAATATGGTTGTAATTCTCATCTATCTATCTATCTATCTATCTATCTATCTATCTATCTATCTATCTATCTATCTATCTATCTTTTTATGATGGAAACATGGCCTTTTGTGGCCGTGATTTCACCCCACTCACTGTCAGCTGCCAAGACTCTGTTTTCCTCACACAGGGCCATTCAGGCATGACCATCTCCCGTCCTCCAGTTTCCACCTAATCATCACTTCACTGCTTGACAAGGACGCTCATAAAAATGGTGAATTATTTGACTGGGGTCGAATTGAGCTTTTCGTCACGTCATTGTTGAAGGATTTTTCACAAATCCAAACACTGATTTCAGTTGACGAATGACATTTACCCACAGGAAGTGTTTTCCACCCCATATTTTGGTTGGAGGTGAAGAGAAAGATGGGGGGAAAAAGGGGGTTGATGGAAAGATTAAGGGTCTCATTAGCGTAAGGGTCGCATTAGCGTAAGGTTAAGTCATCAAGTCAACTTGCCTGTTTTCCATATTTTTCTGAGCTGCCTGCACGTGAAATGAATTCAGTGAAGAAGTGGATGGCAAACGACAGTTGAATATGTTATGCTTCAAAAGGCCTTTTCTTTTTGACCTCTTCAGCCCATGAAAAAGTACTTATGGTCTTCATACTTCAAAGCACTTTGTCCAAAAATAAAAATAAAAATAAAACAGCCAAGAAAGTGGGAGACTGCAACTCTTGGTTCCGCTTAAATTGCCTTTAGCAGTTCTATTGATGGGATTGGGCATATTCTTTATTCCAGAGCCAAAAACAGTCGTGAAAAATCTTTTTTTTCTCCCAACTTTGTGCACCCAGCCAGAATGTATGACTTACATCTCAAATGTTTTTACACTGATATCAAATTGTAGGATTCAAACAAACGCTGGGGGCCAAAAACATTGTACTTATCTATAGCCAAAGCTGCATTAGTTTAAAGAGAAACTGAAAAGTAGTCACTACTGAGTTTAGATCTCTTCAGAACTTTTAATTGACTCAAAGAGGAATTCCAAATTGATTAGCAAAATGTTTGAAAAAATATGTGGCTGTATAATTTAAACTTGAAACAACATGCAGTAATAAGATGTAACTTTTTTTTCTTTCTTTTCCTTGGATGAGTGTGTCTGCAGAAGGGGACATGCGTGCCTCCATGCTTGTGTGTAGGAGTGTACTTGTGCATGTGAGGGTTTGGCATAAGATGCCCTGTACACTGCAGAATTCCTTGTGAGCCAGTGTTTTCAAAAATAACATGCCTTTTTAACTGTGGTTGGTGCTGATAATAATAATAATGAGGGAAAAGAAGGAAGAAAAACGAAACTCCAACTAGAGATTGGCACCATGGTTTGTTTACTACGCTTTAATGGCTTTCATGTCCTTGTTGTAATTAGTAAAAAAGGAAAAAAAAATCTAAATTTTAAGAGAAGTGTTGTGTACTCTACCCCCTGCTATGAGTCTCAGGCTTGGTCTAAAATAAAATCCTCCACAGCAACAGATAAAAATATTGTTCACCAAAACATACTCAGTGATCTACAAAGGAATGGAAATGGGAGGATAAACATCAGCTTGCTATCATCTCAACCACCATATCGAAATGGAGGTTATTTGGGGTGTTTTGGGAGAGTTATCACACATAGGTATATTGCATTTTTTCAAGTGAGTGGATGGGAATTCAATAAGTGAGATGGGGGAAAAATCACTTATCATTGGTGCAATGACCCCACTAAAAAAGAAAAACAATCTGAGTGGATGTAAATGTAGCATATTTACAATCAAAAATGTTGTTGTATCTTGACTAAATTTGAAGGTAATCCTCATTTGTTCAATGTTTTACTTAACAAGAACTTTTGACAGAATCCAAGCCAGTCTTTTTAGGTACACCCGCACAACAATGATCTTATTTTGTAACCTCTATCGTTATCAAGGTTCATCAGTGCTCCTGACTGTTATAACGACAATCATTAGGAGTTGTTGGAGTCACCTGAGACTACGTGTAAACGACAGCCATAGGAGTTGTCATATGAGGCCAAATGTGAATGGTTTATAGATCTCCTGGAAATGCATGAAAGGACAGTGGTGTAGGTAAGTGATAAATGGTATCGTAGATCAACCCCCATGATGAAATATGGTAGACATAGATAGCCTCCCTTACTCCTCGTGCTGTCCTCCCCGATAGGTTAAGTATAATAGGGAAAGCTAGACACATACTTTTCATTTAAAATGATAATAATCTGCTACGGTTTTGGTTTCTTGCACTTGTCCGTTACTGACTATGACATTGTATCCTTACCAGGTGATTCTTGACAAGTACACTGTATGACGGTACGTACAAGCACTTGGTAAATTGTAGTGATGAAAGTAGAACTAAAGTTAGATTAATTCAGTTAGTTAATGGGCCAGACAAAAAGTCCCTGCTCCCTCAAAACTTTGAATGGCCTTTAAATCACATTAGTGAAGGAAAAATTAATCTAACAAGTCAACACCAGAATTAATTTGTTTCAATTGTGAACTTGGTCATTCTTCTCTCTCTACTGAGAAGTATGAAGCTGTGCACTGTCTACAGAGAGTGTGATTTTTACAAAATGTGTATGGAACTTTTGCGTCAAATCCTGACAAGACACAGCATGCACATACACATTGTAAATAAGTCAGTCAAATATTACAGATGACATTCCTGAAGCACATTGTTCTGAGGCATACAAGTGTTCAGTAGCATATGACTGTACAGGAGGGGTATGAAAGAAAAATACATTTCAGAGAACTGAAACTAGGCCACCTTTATTAAATTAGCAAGTGTATTACTGAAGTAGTGGCAGCGCTCTAGTTTATATCCTCTTTGGTGTTAGCTACTGGGGTAAGAAAGACTGTAAAAAATCATGTTTAAGGAAACATGACTGTGTGATTGATGACCAAGTTGGCTCCACCAAGTCCAACAGTTGAGTGAGTCAAACCCCAGTCGTAGAGCTTTGTGGTCCTCTTGCCACATCTTACAAAAACAGGAGGTTATTTTTTTTTAAATGTAGTTGAATCTGTTGAATACATTCTGGACGAGAAGATCAAACTTTACAGTTTGTTCTCATTCTTCAGTCATTGTCACAGATATTAAACCTTAGAGAAATGAAGGAAAAAACAAGTCATTCTGTGATGGAAAATATTTTAAAGAAAATTCACTTTTATCCACTGAAGACATACAGTTACAATTCCACATTCTCTACACTGATTTATTTTTTTTGGGGAAAACAAAAAACAAAAACAAAACAAAAACAAGATTACTGCTGTGTGTTGGGTATTGGCAAATGTTCCATCACAGTTTTGTGCTACACTGAAGTCCTTTTATTTGGCTGCGCTTTGCAAGGCTATGTAAGTATGGTCATGAGGCATTGAATGAGTCACTGTTAAAAGACCATGACCAGTTGGAAAAGGAACACCTCTTTATTCCTGTGTTTGGAAATAAAAAAGGCAGAAACAGTAGTGAATTTAGGTGCCCATTCAATTGGTGGCTTTTTGGAAAGCTCTCATCTAATTTCTGCAAGTTCGAGGTAGCTGTCCGAATTTCAGTGAAAATAATTAGTAACTGAACCCTTCTGAGCAAAATCAAAGCAGGGACATTCTCATCCTGTACAAGCAGCTTTAGAAAGTCCCACTCTTACTCACTGCTTCGATGTGGAAAGGCAGTGTGCCTTAATTAATACATTAAAATATTTCCATGTTTAGTTATCGACCAGACTCCAGGCTCCATGACCTGTGCAAAGGAATAATAACTCTGGAGTTGGCTTTGTGCCTTAATGTTCTAATAAATATTTCAACTCAGTGACATAATCAGACAGTGACCCTACAAGTGGACTGACAAAGCGTACAGCCCACAGCCTGTCTCACTGAACTTTGCCGCCTGAAAGAGCATAGATGGAAATGCTCATGAAAATTGGAGCTGATTAGGTCTGTTCTCTTTTATTATTGGTTTCAAAGTGCTCTGGAGTGAACCATCATAACATCTTTTAATGGATATTAAATACATTGTTGAGCTAGTGTTATTTCCATTTCACACAGATGACACAATTAGAAACTTTGGAAACTTTAGAAACAAAGGCATAGATACTTGTAGGTTTTCCCAGAGGCCTCCACAACTAATCAAGGTTTTTGGAACACTTGTAGCTCTGTGGACAGTGCGCTTTGAAGTGAAACCTGCCATCCATGTCTCAAATCTCTCTACAGTGCCTGTGAATATCCTCAAAGGAAACATATAGTTTCCTGGAGAAAGATGTATCTGGGTGGCCAAACTTGCTATGGCACCAGTTACTCAGTGGGAATGATCTTGCCCAACGGATCCAATGGAGGGCTTCTGGAATTTGTTGAGCTAGTCTAATCCTCATTGTGCACGGCCAGCCTTTATTTGCTGTCAAGTGTCTACATTCATGGTACAGTGAGCACCTTAGGGCTTTTGAATTGGAATTGGAATCCACAAGACAAGTGACAGTCCTTGAGCAACAGGAATATATGAACTCCTACTGTACCATCTTGCAGCATACACTGTTGAGCGAAAACGTTTAGTCGTCATGAAGTGTCACATTCCCATGAAAGATTTAAAGTTAAATATAATATATATTGAAATGATTTTCACTTCATGAAACTACTTTCTTTGGTAAGACTGCCTCTGTATCACTACACAACAATGCCATATCCATTCACCTATCTGGTGTGTAAACAAGCATACTCTGCTCTTATCAGCGCTGTTGCCTAGATTGTTTTATTATCTGTGTAGTGGAAATTATATACTTTGGGGCGTGCCATGCATTTTTGATATGTACCTTTCATATGATATGCATCGTTGCTATGCCTCATTGTATCTTTTCACAAGTGTCAGACAGCCAGAGCATGCAGCTGTGTAAGTCCACAACAGGCCTGATTGCCAAATTGTGTATTTGGTTATCAATGCAACTATGTCTTGGTAGTTACACTTCTACTTACACTTCTTCTGCATCCCATTGTTTTCTCTAAAAGGATAAGATCAGTACAACATGACACTGTTTATTCTATTAGACACATACCTCTTAGGAAAAAAGTTGCTGTGACCGGAATATCAGACTTTTGTTTATGCCAGATAGGACATACTTCCTGGCTCTGATATTTGGGATGCTCTGGTTGTGACAGAAGTTGAGAAAAGACAGTGATTTGATGAGATGCAAAGCAATGTGTCATGAGGGAGGCAAGAAGTTATAAAAGGTTTGGTGCGAATCCATCCTCTTCAGTATTATTCTGCAGAATCTACTCAAATCTTTTGCAATAAAGATCTTGAACTTGGACCATTTCTTCTTGAATCCTCATTTTGCACCCACACTGGCAAATCAGTCGACAGATCCAATTTCAATTTTGAAAATTTTTAATTGATATAATCAAACTTGGCTTTCATCCTTTATAGATAGTTGAATTGTATTTAAAGGACCATACCAGTCCTAGTAAGACCTTAATAAAAAAAATTCTGCATTGTCCAGCTCCTTTGCATTACCCCTGGTTGTTTTCATGTACACGACATGCTTGTATGAGTCAATTGTTTTGTTCTACATTGGTTCCATTCAATTGTTGACATGTTAATTCAATGTTAAGACCACTCCAGGCACTTTAAAATCACTTGACATGGGTAATTATAATTATGAACATTTATTCACCACTTACATTGTTCAGTTTCTTGATTGTGCTGTATTTCATTACTATAGTTTAATCTCACTTGTGGTCAGATTGACATGTGCATGTGTTGAACTGCCATCAGATTGGATGAGATTAAATAGAAATTACAGCATAATTACAGCAACATTGACAAACATAAGCAGTATTTAAAAGTCAAAGGTTTTCAAGTGTGTGGATGCAGATTTTTAAACATATTTCACATCTTCTTGCAAGCTAAATAAGTGATCTCGTACAAACACGGAATATACAAAAAACCAGTCGGTGTAATTTTAATGAGTGGGACAAAGCAGAAAATTATTTAAAAGTCTTATTAATACTGGCATTGTTATTGAACTCTCAGTGGGGGAGCCATGTGCATTGAAATTATATTTTAATTATTAGCTGTACTTACCTTTACCCACTCAGAAATACTATCTGAGTTGCATATGAATGTCTGCAAAAGCCTTGATTTACCTACCTAAGAATGCCTCCTGCTCTGTATACTCCTCACTACACACTAGCAGTGAGGCTGCAAATTGCAACCAAATGAATATCCCTCCCCCTCAACCTCCCTTTCCAAGTGTGTAGGAGAACTAATGATGGCAGCGAAACTCACAAAAAAGGCAAAAGGCCCTCTTTAGAGCCAGTGTTTGGTTTGTCCATTCTGGGCCACTGTGGAAACATGGTTGTGTAACTTGTTGGGCTCTGTGTAAGGCCTATGCATATATAATTCTAAGGTCTAAGGTAACAAAAACAAATTGATTCACATGTTCAGGTGATTACACACTAATTAAAACACAGTAAAGCATCATTAAAACAAGTCAGTTCTGCTAGATTCCACTATGTTCTACATGCTGCACCGTTAACACTAAAGTCTTTATTTTTAAATTATTTGTTTAACCCTAACCCTTATCTCATATGTAATAGAATGTAGTCTGATTCTTTGCATCCCTAAATTCAACAATGTCTTCTTTGAATTGAAGCATATTGTATTCAATTGCAGTTGAACAAGATTTTAGGTTGCAGTTAGAGGACCAACATGATCAGGTTTTTACTCTCCTTGAAACTACTGAAATAAAGGGCAAAGGCACCATCAAGATGCTTTTTTCTGAACCAGTGATCACTAAATCATTATCATTTGATGATTATTTGAATATTAAAGGACTCTGAGATAGCTTTGACAACAGTTGTGCTGGGTTATCAAAATATGTTGGTTCCAGATCCAATGTATCCAATGATACCATAATTCTGTCTTCTCCAGTGAAGAGTTCCTTCCTTTGCTCTGTGTCTTGGCCAGCTCATGTTGAGATACCTACATTCTCCCTTGACACCAATCTCACTGTACAATGTGCAATTGAAGCTTACAGAATGGACGGAGTCTGCAATACTGCAGTAACATCTGACACTCTGCACACCTAGCATAGAGCATCTACATTGCCTATACTTCACAAGCACAAATGGAGCATGCTGCTGAGGCTCTGATTACGGAACATGTTTGAGAGTCCCAGACTCCTTTTCGGTTTATGTGATTGGCACAGCAGTCTGAAGTGTAAGCTGAAACACTTTGGAGTACCAAAGCTAAATTTAAACTGTCTGAATAGAATATCAGTTGCAGACAAACTCCAGCAAAAAAAATTAAATTAAAAAAATTAAAAAGGCAAATACATTTGAGGTACTACATCTTATTTAATCCTCAAGGTGAAAGTGATGCAACGCCACAAAAGGACAGAATGGAGCCTCTCCATGAGTAAAAAAGAGAGACAACAACGAACTCAATCAATGAGAAAATGGCAAAATCCTTTTCACTGCATCAAAATGATGTAATCCTCAAGAAACCACCTGTGATTGACTTCAAAGCTCAATAGCCTTGCCCTGTCTGAGACTTCCCAGGTATGTTGATAATCGCATCTTCTCCAATGATACGTGTTAGTGGCAAAGGTTAAAATAGAAATTCTATATTTTGAAATGACCATTATTGTCTTGCTAGACAGTATCATTGCCATTATACTGTAACCTGTGACACTTTGCCAAGTAAAAGTTGCACATCTATCTGTTCAAAAGTCAGTGTTAAAAGTGCACTTGCAATAACTTCCCAGTGAAATGTAAGTGGCATAGCTCTCAGTATTCTGTGTACTGAAAGCTTCCTCTTTGTCTGTGTCAAAGGGAGCCCTCACTGTTCAACCTGGCATATGAAGAAACTAAGCAGCTAAGAGAAATGATTTTGACTGCATTACCTGTAAAAACAGATGAGCAGAATACATATCTTATTAAGCGGTGAGAATAAAGTAAAAACTATATGTACCTGATTACCTGTGGGGGAAAAATGAGCAGTATGCATACATGATGAAGCTGAGAGGAATTCTGATTACCTTTGGAATATTCAGTATGGCATATGTTGAAACTAAGCGGCTCACTAAACCAGGCACGAAACACAGTTCAGGAGTGAGACACACATGCCTCATGGCAAAGATCTTATAAAAAGCAGATTTATATTTATTCATTTGACTTTTTTCAAGGAAAGAAAGTTCAATTAATGATGGTTAAATTTAAAGCTGTAGTGCATAATTTATACATAAGAGCAAACCTTTGCTACTGTACATTCACAATTTGTGTTTGCATTTTGCATTATTGCTGACATTGGTAAGCTAAGAAAGTTCATGTAGTGATACCTGCAGTTCATAATTTCATCTGGAATTGTATAATTGAAATGGCTGTGGCTTGTTTCTTGACCTGATGATCTCAAGTTTTTTAACCCTAACCCTTTTTATTAGAATGCAAAGACTGAAAGTACCCAAAGTGTATTTCTAAGCAGCTTTTCATGTGCTGCCACACCAAGCACACAAATCATGCAGAACTGTAAAGTTCTCTACTATTGTTTTACATTTTGAGAGGTACTGGATTTTATTTTGTTTTTGCCTTATCTGATCTTAACATATTTGACTGCCACCATTTTTGATAGATTTTGTTTGCTTATGGTGTTCAAACCTTAAAGATAAGACTGTCAGAGGGGTTTCAACCCTGTAAGTGCTTCAAAAATGGATTTATACTTTATGGAAGTTCACCTGTTTAGATAAACCTCTCATTTATAGACTGTATACAGATCTATTTACACTCCTTCACAGACAGCTTAAGTATGTGTTTACTAAGACAATGTGATGATAAAGTGAGACATGCAATAACAGCTGCAGGCCTTGCTATTGACACGGGAACTGTATACAATCATATCAGGCATGTAGTCAACTTACAGTGATTCTTGGGTAATGGGTAATTACCGTAAAAACTGGTGTATAAGAAGCACCTCTAATGCAATATTTTTTTCATTTAAAAGTGAGATGCATCTCATACACCAGTGTTCTGTTTTACTCAGTAAAATACAGAGAGAGGTTGGATCTGGATATGATTAGGGGTATGTAAAGGGCCGTCCACACTATCGATAACTATAATGTAATAATAATGATGTGAGCGTCCACACTTATTATCCTATAAATAGCGATGTCAGCTAATGAAGACATATAGGCTATTGATGCTGTATGTTGTATGGAAAAAATGATTGTGTGCTGATCAGAAGTATTTCAGACGCTAATTGCTATGGTGTTTCAGTATTTACAGACCAAACTGATGTTGAAGCGCGATGCACAAAAGTGTGACTCAGGTGCAGTAGTCTATTTGCACACAGCAACAGCTCTAATGAAAAGTTTTTGGGAGAAATGTAAAGTTACTTTGTTCTTTTAAAAGGTTTAATTGAAACTCACAGCCTAACCCGAACCCAGTCTGAGTTTATATACCGGTCCAGTTCAGTTAAGCAAATAATTACGGAAGCATTAACCCGACACAGGTGTAATATGTGTGTTTTGTGTTTCAAATTAAAATAAATTGAGAAAGTTTTGGAGTATAAACATATGTGTTAATGAATGAATAGTTATTGGTGCATTCTAATAAAACAGTCTTTAATAGAGAATGGTTTTCCCCAGCATGACACTCCCCAAAATAGACTGTCTTATACATCTGCCACTTATACACTGGTTTTTAAGGTAGATGTTTAACTGTATCACTTCCACAGTGTTCATTCATTGTGTCAGGTCTACAGTGTTCTTGTGGAGCTGTTGCCTCTGAGTTGTTGTGACTGTAATGAGTGGATTGTTGTCACATTTTGTCAGTGCATTCATGATAACTAGACAGTAAACTCTTTCAATTTGATAATCTGATGACCAAAATCTTAGTTTATTTTACACAAGATATCACAAAAAGTATTAACTGTATTGCCATGATATTTGGTGTGTGCATTCATGCTGCACAATCAACATTATTTTCATTGTGGTGACCCTAATGCCACCCTATGGCCAAACATTTGACTTGTACACAACCTATATCTATGTAATGGATGGATTGCCATGTAATTTGCTGGGTGTACTCATGCTTCCCAGAGAATAAATCCTCTTAACTTTAGTGTCACATCACCTTTCCTCCAGTGCCATGCTAAGGCTAAAATGTCAATGTTATATATGTCACAAGGGCAGATTGCCATGAAACTGGGAAAGTATATTTCTCCTGCTCAGAGATTGAACTCTGTTCACTTTGGTGACCACATGGACTTTCCTCTAGTGCCACCATCAGGCCACAATATACAAACCTCATTCCTTCACCATGAGCATTCACCTGACAAGTAGTAGCAGTGGGGGGCCCACACAAATGTTGCCAGAGTAAATAATTAAGGATTTTAATTAACTATTTTCAGTTTTAAAATAAATACTAAAAAATAAAATGAGTGAATGTAACAAATTAAATCCCACTTCAAGTAATTAAGATGGAGGGACAAAAAGTAGGTTTTAATTAAAAACAGGTATTTGACACACTCAAAAAAAGACCCGTAAGTAAAGTTGGCTTTACTTGCAAATCTATTTCTTACGTGCAAAACATTAAGTAGTTTACACAAAGCCTAGTCTTGCTTCATCTACTTTACATAATAATCTGATGCAAAAAGTTGCCTTAATTTAAAAAAAAAATACTGTAGTATATCAAGCAGGATATTTTTCTCAGTGCAGTACTTAAGACCAACATACAGCTCTTGCGATAAGTGTATGTAAAAAAAGAAAAAAAGAAAATAGCTAAACTTCAAATCCTCGCATTTTACCAAACACAAGGTTTCTACCCCTCCACAATACACGGCCACAGAAGAAATAAGCCTTGTGTTTGATTCTGCTATCGGCATTCATCAGGCTCTGTTTGGTGCGACCGAGCAGCTGTGCAGCTTATGGGCTCTATTTTAAGCGGAGCAAGAAGTATGAAGGCAATATGTGGATCGTAAGCTCTGAGCCACGGATAAAACTGAATAGAGCAGAGAGCAAACCAGCAGGAGGGAAGAACAGCATGACTGTTTAACCTGAGCAACATCTTGAAATGCGGTTAGTTTACCAAAGTGTGATGTCCATAGAAAGTTTATAAGTAAGAGTAGGAGTTTTTCAAAAATGATATCAAAAGGAATAAAATATAATCACAAGAGACGGAAAGCAATACAGACAACATGGCACACAGGTGGAATCGAACCAAGGGCCCTCTGCTGTAATGTGACAGTGCTGTGTGAATAATGATAATAATAAGGTCAATGTGTTACTTTCAGATGTGACCTTACAACTTTCCAGGATTCATCTTGTTATCAGTGCTAAGTTAGCACAGACATGACATTTAAAAAAAAATCTCCTCAGAAAGTTGGTTCAAACTAAATACAGAGCAGAAATGTTGATAAATAAAATTAATCTCTTGCAGGGCTGATAATATGATGTTATTGTATCCACATAATATATAGCAACAGTTGGCAATATCATGATATCAAACTGTGCCTGATAATTACTAATATAAAGAAAGTATAGAGGAATAATATACACCCTGCACAATAAGGAAAACAGACTTGTGCTGGCATAAATATCAAAGCTACACTGATGGATTTGTTGTGGCCCTTAAGAGATTTTGGGTAGGTGCCATTAAAAATATGTCATGCATTCTTAATAAAGATACCAAAGCACACTAGAAACATGTAGAAACAGATCATGTATAATAAATAAGCACCCTGTTCCAAGTTAGGGAATCAGGAGAGCCAAATCCCAAATGTGCATTCATAATCAACGTAACTCTGGCCCACAAAAGTGGAGGGACAGACAAGAATGAATGATATGCTCTTATTAGTTTTAGTTGGTGGATCATAATGGATCAGATAGAGACAGAGAAGATCTGATCAGCGATTCTACTGCCACCCTCCTTCATGAGGATTTCTGTACTAAGCCCCATCCATCAAACTTGACTGCCTCATTCAAAGTGATGGGAGAAGCGAACCTATCTGTTATCAGCACTTTGTCTTTCAGATAAGCCTGTACTCTTGCAACAGAGGAGAGAAAGCTGAAATTAGACATGGGAGCCGCAGTGGAGAATGTTAGTTCCCCAGTATAGGAGAGACATCTGCTGGCTACTGGCTGTCTTACAGTTCTGGTGCCTCAGCAGGGGAAGCCTACATGTTGTGTGATGGACAGGAAACTTGTCTCAGTGGTCATATTCACTTTTGACTTTCTTTTATCTCTTCAGGAATGCACTGCAATTCAAAGCTTCTTACTGAAGTATATGTTTGAAGAAATATTTCATGTTTAATGATGCTGGGTAGTTGAATAACAACTTGACCAAGTAGAATATTTTCTGTGAAAAGCAGCAGACTCTATCAATGATTTGTTTGTTTGCAATTTTGATTTTGTTGGAAAAAAGAGAAAAACAAGTAAATGCCATGATTTTTGGCAGCCAATGTAAACATCCCAGATGTTGGATTTCTGTACCACCACATGTACGTAGTAAAAATGTCCTGACTAAAAAAATATAAAACCTAGATTTGAATCACTACCAAAATCTAATAAACTTGCCAAGGGCGATATGTCCTCCAAATTTCAGCCAAATCTATCTGCAAGTTTTTTGTTTTGTTTTGTTCTGGAAATTAATAGAGAGCTGGGAACTCAAGTTTCAATAGTCAAACACAAGGATGCTTCATTGTTGTTGCTGTTGTTGTTATTCAGCTAGTAGCAGTAAATTAACTTCAATAAATGTAAAGAATGGAGGCCTTCTCTCTCCAAATAATATATCATGTCATATATAATCATACAATAATGTTACAAACTATTAGGAGCTTAAATGCAAACATACTGATGCTGGCCTTGATTCCACCAATTTCCCATGACTGCCTTTCCATGTTACAATGGCCATCATTTCTCCTCTTGCATTCCAGTGAAAATAAACAAATAAACAATTAGGAATGTATATCTTGCGGTTATTTGAAGAGACTGAGTTCACTCAAGCCGAAGCTTATTTAGTAGGTCAGACCAGTCATTTGAGGTTCAATGAAACAGCACAAACACAAATGACACATGCCACAGACAGCCGGGTGTTGTTTACTGCGGTGAGGTGAACTGGCAGATGATTTGCAAAGGATCTGAGCGGGGCTTAATGGAACGAAAGACTGTGAAGACAACACTTGTTTATCATTTCCAAAAGAAACTGTCACTGGCCACCCTGCAGAGATAACTTTTTTTCAAAATGCAAACTGACAAATTACAGAATTATGGACCAAAAACAATTTTAGCACACCCCAACTGTGCTTGCCTGTGTGTTTGTGTGTCTGCAAGTGTCACCTGCTAGTGCACATGTGTGTGTGTCAGTGTGTGTATGCAAAACAAAAACAATAAGAAAAGAAAAAAAAAAGCATGTGTTGTGCTTCTTGCTATATTTGCACAGACAGATCCACCAAACACATGAACAAACTTCTCTCATCATTTATCAATTTAGCTCATATCCACATTTAATCAACACAGCCATATTTATCTCCAGCTGCTCTCTGTTGTTTTGATGCTTCAGTTATACGGGCAGCAGTCTCAAATTTGCAGCCATATGCTGCCAACCTAATTCTTGAGAGAGGTCCATGTTTAAAATGACTGTGTGCTGCGGCTGCCAACTCTGCTCTGAGTGAAATTAATTAAAAAGTACTATACTATTCCATCTGCCCGGAACATGTTGGCAACCCCGATGCTTCACACTTTTGGGAGACAATTGGAAAGTGAGTGAGAAAAGCATAATCGTTAGGTGAGTCTGTTGGAGAGAGCTGGGTTTCAGGATGAGAATGGCAGATCGCAAGGGGGGGGGAGGCAGAGTGTTTGAGACGCTATTCATGGTGGGGCTGCACAAAAAAAATTAGCACATAAATGCTGATAGCGGTTGAATGTGGACAAGCCAGTTCCAGATATTGTTTATTATTTGACAGCACAGTCCGGCACACTTGGCATCAACCAATTAATAAACCACAAACCCGACCACAAGCCTAACTAACACCATTATTCTGTTTGCAGCACTTTTTGGTAGGCAAGTAGGACAAAGTCTGGAGTTGGATAATGGCACTGTGATGTGAAATTCATGAGGTGCAGCTATTTCATTCACTTCCAACACCATCCATATTCAAGTTGTTTTTCAATGTACTAATTACCCAAGCCTTTGGATATGCACCTTTATTGTGAGAATTTGTGGCAAGGCTCTGAAAGCTTATTCTCCCATGCAAAGCTATGATTTACCACATTATTCACCTTACATACTGGTTAATCCAGACAGTATAAAACAAAGAGGAAGACGGGAAAAGCGATCCCCTTTCACAATTCTAATTTTAAAACTGTATGGGTTGTACTTACACTTTATTCTGTATGCTTTCTATACTGAGTTGCAGACTTAAGCCTCACTGTGTGGATAAACTGGTTGTTTGCATTAATAAGCTGGTGTGCCTAATAAAGTGCCCACTGAGTTTGTATTTCACATCACAGTGATTAATGCCACACATTTTAAATGCATTTACTTAAGTGCCCCACTATTACTATTATTCCCATGAGCCGGCAGTGATACAGTGATAAATGGAGGCGTAGTCAAACTTCTGATTAGTATTATATGCATATTTTGCATGGGGGTACTGGATATAACTGTTTCCCTTCTCCCACTTCTGGGTCTGCCTCCATGCGGTTGCTATAGAAACATCCAAGAGAGAGAAGGAGAGGCTCTTCTTGGGATGGAGGTGTGTGCGTGTGTGTGTGTGTGTGTGTGTGTGTGTGTGTGTGTGTGTGTGTGTGTGTGTGTGTGTGTGTGTGTGTGTGTGTGTGCGTGTATGCATGTGCGACTGTGACAGAGCGAGATTTCAAAGAAGACTGTTGAGCTGTGTCTAATGAGTAGAGTGTGTACTCACACTCTCATCTGTGCAGTGAATGTGGAAGCCTGCAGCAGGTCACATCTCAGTGAGAGTCAGTATACCATGAGCATCCACACACACACACACACACACACACACACAGTGGGTCACCATGGAAGTATGGAAGCACAGCTTCTGAGACAGTGGTAGGCCGTCCAGTTGGAGGATATATATATATATGTTACTTTGTCTTTGTATTGCTGCAACTAAAGCATTCGTCACATGCTTCTGTAGCAACCTGTCATCCAAAATGTCCTTTAGCTGAACAACAATTACTGTAAATCATTCCAAACAGCAAGAGCCCCAGTGTGACAGACGTCAGCCAAAATATAGGGGTTCATGTTACAGCTGCAGAATTTTTAACGACTGGTCCATGACAAGGCCTGTGTTGCTTATCTTGGCTGAGTCTGAACCTGACTGCCTGACTGATGCATTATCCTCTCTGAATCTAAATATTTAATACAGAACGTTTTCAAAATTCTCCTATACCCATTGTAGTGAAACCAAATACCCTGCTTTTCATTTCCGCCAGAAGGATTTTACTTCTTTATGTGTTCTTGGGCATTAAAGGATGGCCTTCACATGTAAAATGGGTTAGAGGGAAGTACTACTTCTGAATGTAACATAATGTTTCTCTTTTTTTTCTCTGACTGAAGCAACAGAAGTGAGATATAATAATTTAATTTAATATTGAATCCAGGGTTATAATATTTTGAGATCAGAGTCAAAATGCACTGAGCCAATAGTTTAATAGTTGCTTCTTGCAGCTAATACTATTTACTATTAGATGTGTCACAAATAATTTAAAAAAAAATATGTGAGCCATATTCAACAGCAAGAAATAATGAACATGAAACTAAAATAATGGAGTGTTTGAAGGTTACAGACACCATGTTATTTTTTAATCAATCAATTTAAAAAAAAATAGAGGACATCATTTTTTAAAAGCAACTACTCATGATTCTGAAGTGGTACTTAAGGACATGGGTTTAAAACATTAGATATGGCTTAAGGAAGACTGTACAGATGTGTGTACAAAACACATTTTAAAAAAACAACAACCCTGAATTAGTATGACTATAGTGACATGCTTTCAATGAAGAAAGGGTTAAAGGGTCTGTTCAAGAGTGGGTCAGCAGCAGCCCCTTAATATAGAGAAAACATTTAGACCCACAGGCTGGTAGGAGAGATGTTTAATGACAGTGATTTTCTAATGATGTGGTCTCATAGTTACCGTGTTACTACTCAACACCAAAGCTACAATTAGACTGTCAAGGATTTAAGCACATGTAGCTGAACAGATTTGGTTTATATTTGTACACACAAACACTGCAGTGAGAGGCACAGGAACACACACACAACACAGAATACTGTTGTCCACCTGTGGACCGGTGTGTGTGTGTGTGTGTGTGTGTGTGTGTGTGTGTGTGTGTTAGTGTGGAACCAACAGACACAACTTTTTGACAGGAAAAGTTGTGTCTGTGTGTGCGGACTCTCACCTTAGGTTTGGTTTTCACAAGATCAAGTCCATCCCCAGCTTCTGTGGTAACCTCAAAGACATGACACATCAAACCACCATGTCATCACAGCTCAAAGTCCCCCAAAGCTTTCCTTTTCCATGCACATCAGAAATCATAATTATTCCTGTCTCTCTCAAACAGTTTTGCCTCACACACGTCTTCCAAAAAAGTTCCTTTCAAAACTTGGTGATTGTCGTTGGAACATGCACATTTAAAGAAAGTTAAAAAGATGACAAAAGGCTGGAAAAAAGTTAAAGATATGTTTGCCTATGATACATAAATCATTTTCTTTGGCTTTCAACTTCTCGGAAGCCAAAATGTTTACTGTTTACTTTTTAATGAAGGCTGCAAGGTCACCGGATAGTGTTTTTCTCTCCATTATTTATTCAAACTAGTCAAACTTCTGACTGTATGATCTGAAGCCTTGTGACTGCCTTATAGTTCAACTTTCAAACTTTTTTTTTTCTGGAGACTCACACTTGAAACAACTGAATTCACTGAATTATTGTAATTCCATTTACATATATTAAATGTTTAAATTTTTTATTCAAATATCCCTCCACTCTCGGCACTGACACACTGAGCTGATAATCAAAGAACCAGCAATGGCAAAACCTGACTGATGAAACACTTAAAGCTGCTTGTGTGTTCTGCTAAAAGTGATTTTAGCAAAGAATACACCAAACAGTGAGCTGATCACTGACATGTGCACACATTCTGTGTCTGTGTGAGAGCAAGTAACAAGTCATTAGTCTGTATTTGTACGCCAACCTCATTTAGTATGTCTGATACAAGTGAGTCTGCTCACAGTGCATGTTTCTGCTGCTATTTCCTGATGCCAGACCATGATGAAAGGCTACATCTGATGGACAACTGTGCATATGTTGCTTCTTAACATAGATTGTGACTCAGATGCCATCACAACTCAGTACTCAGATGTAAATAAAATGTACATATTTGGTTATATCTAATCTAGGAGCTTATTTAGGAGCTTTCTTTTTGAAAATGATCCTGTTATTGTTGTATTAATGAATACAAGACATTGCCAAAACCATGTCCAACCTCATGTACTGTCTAGTTTTAGTTCCCTTTGCTTTACTCACTTTCAGTGTTACCATCCTATCCATATCTAATATTTAATAGCTTTCACTACACCTAATAAATATGACATTTTGAATACAGTCAGCTTACTAAAAGGAAAATATACCATTTCCCAGTTTGATATAACTTCTTTAAAGTGGCCTATAAGAAAATGTGTGCAGAGATTTGCTGTATGGAAGCTTGGAAGAAATGAGAAGAACAGTATCCATCAAATGTGTTTGCTTTGAATTATGTACTGTTCATTGTTACTCGTAACTGCCATTCAATTCATCCAGAAATTACCCATACAGATTTCCACTAGTACCACGCAGTGAAATGTAGTGACCACTAGATGTCAGTAGATCCTTATAATTGCTTATGTTACACTATTAGTCCACTTATAAGCATTCCCACTGTATTAGCTGTGTGAGAGCATACGTGCACGTCGTCCCATCTTTAGAGAGAACCATTTTCACCTGGAACCCAACATTGTGAAGACAATTCTGTGTTGTGTTTTGACCTGTCCTCTTAACTTCAAAGGGCAATTTTAAGTTTAAGACTCAGTTTTGAGGTTAAGGTTGGAACTGGGTTTAGGTTCAGTTTAGGGTAAGGGTTGGGTTTAGGCATTTAGTTGTGATGGTTAAGGTAAGGTAAGGGGCTAGGGAATGCATTATATCAAGGAGTGTCCCCACAAGAATGTGAAGACAAATGTGTGTGTGTGCAGGCATTGTGTGTGCCTAATCTGTCACATTTTATTTTGATAAATAGGATCCACAGATGCTTTTTTTATGGATGTGTATTAAAACAAAAAAGAGAGAAAGAGAGAAGGAAAACATAGACAGAGAGACAGAGATAAATAGATAGTGACTCTCACCATTAGTCATGGAAGACATCCTTATTACCAAACCACAGGATCATTAACATATTTTACCACCAAGACCCGAGAGCGTACATGCCCAATCTGGGCTCCGCTACATGAGTTCTACCTTAGAGATACTTGACATATTGCCTTGAGTAGTGGGATTCCAAATAAGATTCAGATAATTCGATTGCATATGTGTGTGTGTGTGTGTTCCTGTTTGACAAAAACAGATTTACCGGAAGACTGATGAGCAGTACCTAATGTGTTGAGTGTTTGCATACTCACACACTCCTCTGGGCGTTAAATGAGAAAGCCCACAGCAAGCACACACAAACCCACAGACCCACTGCCAGTGTACGATGATGGATAAAACAGAGCAGTGTACGTGTCGTTCTAATTACATGCTGCATTCATCCTGCTCTTCTCTCATTATATAATGACGTTTAATCTATGGCCCTGAGCCTCTTCTACAATACTGCTGTGATAAGGGCAAATTAAACAATGGCACCTCTCAGCTGCGCTGATAACAAAGGTGAATTTGATCGAAGTGATGTCCACGCCTATGTGTGCATGCCTTCACGTCATGAATGCACATCAAACCAACTTTCTTCACAACCAATTGAGCCTACAGTCGATCAATTTTAACCTTGAGCTCAAGGTTGATCAGAGCAGGGAAGTCAACCTTCACCTGAGCAACACAGGGTGTATCAGATAGACAGATAGCAACTACAAAAAACTAATGGATGTCCACAACGGAGGGGTAGAAATTGACAAAATCTTTCAATTAAAATGTTGTTCATGTGTGTCCGAAAAATATGGTATGCCTCCTCTGACCAGCAATGAATAGTGTTTGGATGTGCAAACAGTTCCCTTTCTTCTAGTTACCAACTTTTATCTAGGTTTTTAAAAAGACTGAGTTGTTTTCTGTTAGTAAATGAGCATTATTCTTAGAAGCAACTGAGATCCAAAAATAAACATGGGTGGTTAATACACTGCTGCAAAGCCAGCACGCTTAGTGATGAAAACAAAACAGAAACAATATTGGGCTTCATTCAAATACCCTATTCATGTGAGACAAGTGTATACACATGCTCCTTCTCCTGGCCCATGCAGCTGTAACCATCATACGGACAGGCTCTCTAATTAAATGGGAAACAACTTCATTTACACCAATCCGTGTAAGCGGACAGAGTTGATATTATATGCATGAGCAGGTGTGCAGGTTTACAGGTGTACGTTGGTGTGACTAACTGTCTGCCAGATGACGACGGAGAACATTTGTCAGAAAGAAAAATGTGCATAGATGAATAGATAAGTAGATGCAGTGGATGGATATGCATCTCTGTGGTCTGCATATCCATGCTACAGCTGTAAAAGCTGCCACTGCCATCCATAACATATGGAGCAAAATAAAGGACAGCATTTTAATGTATTAATTTAAATAATGAAAAAAAATGGATAAGATAAATTACTCTAGGAGAAAGAGGTCAGTTATGTTGTTGAATGAGATCTGAACACTGCAGGGTGTTGACAAGATGACCGTGGTCATCAAACTGAATCTCCCACACACGCAGACACACACACACACACACGTGCCTGCAAACAGGCCACACACTGTGCACCCATCAGACACATGCTCACACTTGTATCTCTCACGCACACGCTGGTAGACACACACATCATAGCACCCAAGGGGTGATTTTGCAATGCGAATGAGCTTCCTTAGGAACCTCTGTCACAGCTCAGAGAAGCCACGGTGCAGAGGACAGTCTCAATATGAGAATTCTAACTGCTCTGTTGCATCAGCACCTCCCCAACTTGCTGGGAGAGGAGACAGTGTTTGCTGCTGTAGTTTGAATTCATGCAACACACACTGCAATACCAGATAAATTGGCATGCTGAAGCCAGCTACTTGGATTCATGAATAGTAGGTCTAATTCCACAGATTGGTGAGTTTATAGTGGAGAGTTTGAGTGTGCATTGAGTGTGTGTATGTGATTCTAAGTAATACTACAAGAAGTGCACATGGCAGGTATACCACAACAGTAATGCAGTGAAGTTGTGAAGACTGTATAGGGAGAGAATAGAAACTGAACCACTTCTGGGATGAAGTCTCTCCTGGCACTCAAAATGCCATGGTGTACGTGTGTGTGCACAACATTGATGTAATTGGTTGATAAGGTTGTTTTAGCAGCACAGTATACGACAATATATTTTAGATCCTCAACATAAAAAAAGAAGTAAAAAGCACAGGTATCCATACACACTGAGATGAGACAAACATGGTTTAAAAAATCAGAGTGCTGACTAAAAATAAATATTTTAAGTTGATTGATAGGTTCCTGTCCAACATGTCCTTGTCATATGTCATGTATCTGCTGATGGGGGGCCACAAGAGCATGTGTGATTTTTGCTGTGAATGCAACTCTTCCAAGCTGGAGTCCCTGCCTTGACTCATATTAAACAAGATGTGAGCCCTGATCTGCATGTCCATAACCTTTCTGTAGGGGAGCAAACTGACACGCTGACTTCCTCTGCCTCGCCCTCTTCTTTCACATCCACACAAGTTTGTTGTTCACTGCTCAGAAATTCTGAAAATAACCCAACTAAAGGTTATTACGTGCCAGAGGTGACTGTGTGACGAACACAATGACCATATGGCTGTCAGTGAGAGAGCTGGCATAACACTGGCACGAATACAAACTAGATACAGCTGGTCATTCTCTGAAAAGGTGACTCTGGCTGGCATAACGTGGTAGAATGACTCGGAGATGACATTTTGGGGATATATGGAATGACAATATTATGTAGTATTATAATATTGTGCAGAGTTATTAAAAGTTGGAAGAGGAAGGAACAAAAAGTAGATGGATGAAACAGGATGCATGCAAGAAGTGTATGTGTTGAAAAATAATCAATAATGTGTCAATGTGTATATGATGCTCAAACAACATACTATTATAATGTAATATATAATAAAGTGATTGCACATTAAATTTAACCTAAAAATGGTTGATTCAGTGTTATGTTACACTTTGTCTCAAAACAGATGTTCTAAATCATGTCTCTTCAATTTGAATTCCTACAGTATGTAGCACTTAGACATTAAGCATGTCTTTAATCTAATCCCTGGGGCTACCGTTTGATATGATGGATGAGAGAAGCGAAAACACTGGGATGCAGGAGAGAAAACGAGGAAGAGCGCAAAATACATTACAGTTGGCTTTTTTCTTGGCTTGTAATCCAAAAAAAAATCTGACTGTAAAAAAAATAAAAAAGACATCTTCATTGCAATCATAAGTACTGCAGAGGAAACTTTTCCTGAAAGACATGTCTTGCATTTGAAAGGGGTGGTGTAAAATGTTTTATCCCTCTGACAGAGAAAAGGGAAGAGTCATATACTTTCTATTTTGAGAAAATGTTTCTGCTCACACTCATCCATATGAGGTTTACTACATTCTTAGAGTCTGAATCACAGTGGGAGGATCACCTTCCTCTGATTAATAGCTGCAGTAGTAGTATACTCTGATAAAACCATAGCTCTGGTAGAAAGCAAAGTCATACACCAATAATTATGATAAGCCCCTTAATGCAGGTCCATCGATTAAAAAAACTGCTGGATTTGTTGTATATTGCACAAGTGAGAGCCATTCTTTCTGATTGCTTACTGTGGAGCATGTAAACAAGACACCTTATTATATTATTTCATTTTGTTCTTGTATACTTTAAATACTGCTGTGGGAATCAATTGGTTTTATGGGAGAGAGAGAGTGAAAGAGAAATTGGCTCATGTATTCAACATTAGATGAGAAATCATTATGGTATCATGTGGACAGTTTGGAGGTTTCATCAACACGCTATGCTTACGATTACTTTGACCCTCTCTGTCCTCTGTCATGTATACTGCTATGTTTTCACTGCCAAATAATTATGGTAAATGGCTGGAAAATATTATATTACATTATAAATATTATATATGGGGCAGCTGTGGGTTGGGAGATAGAGTGGGTCCTCCACTAATTGGAAGACAGTTCGATACCCATATCCTTCATTCTGCATGTTGAAGTGGGCTTGGGCAAGATACTAAAACCCAAATTGCACCAGTGGTGTGTTAGTGTGCATATAAGATCCTGATGAGCAGGCCTCTATCATAGTGTATGAATGTGTGTGTGAATGGCTGAATATTGATATGTATTGTTAAGCGGTTTGAGTGGTCGGAAAATTCGTTTACTATTACTATTTACTATTCAAAACGGCTCCATTAGTATCCATTTATCTGTGGTGGCTGTAGTAAATTCAATAATGGAGGTTTCTTTAGTGAATTGACGTTGATATGAGTTATTGATATTATGTTTAAAACCATATTATTGATCAAGATTTATTTGTATAAGTTTATATCTAATTTTCTCTTTCACACTATGGTGTTGTTTCAAGACACACAGAGGGAGAAAAGAAATGTGCAGTGTCTCCATACATTATGGCTAGTGGGGTGTCTTTTAATTTATAACAGTGATCTGTATGACTCCAATCTGATGGTAGAAAAGGGGAGTGAAGTCTCTCCGATAAGTTCTGTCTGTTTTTGTCTGGTAAGATAATGTCTAGCGATGACCCACTTGCTCTAACACAACAACCAAGAAAAGTTTTTATGGTTGAGTTAATTCAACAAGACCCTGTGTTTTGAAATTAACTTACATGGCATTAATATCATTTGTTGTAAAGTTTAAGTGTTAACTAAAATTTTCCAAGTGTATCACTTTAAAAAAAATATATGTGCTTCTGAGTAACTAATAAGTTGCATCATGTTTGTTTATCTTCAATGCAAATGTAATCCAAGTGTGGTAACATAATGGTAGTAGATAGCAGACCTGTACTTGCAAATATGTGAGCTGGTATTCTTAGTCTTCCATTGGTTGGTTGGATAATTCAAAAATGTTCAAGAGGAAAACTGGTTGTGCGAGCTGTGTGATTTGGGTGAAGTGGAACGTGAGTCCCATTTTCTTTTGTGCTATAGATTATGATGATTTTCCATCAAGTGGCTTGACAAAGGCCTGAAATATTCTGGTGTGCACATGATCAAAAATGAAATGGCTGTTTCATATTATGTTTAATAACCCTACTTGTATTTCAAAAGCCTGGAAAAGAAGTACAGGTGGATTATTCGGTAAGAGTTCATTCTGATTTCTATTGAGATTTTGTCAGTTATGTATGGGTTTTGTTTGTAGACAATGGTGATTTGATTGTGAGAGTTGCTTCTTTATTTTTTAGACTTTCCTCTGTTGTTTGGATTTGTAAATATATATACAGCATTTTGGTCCTGAATTGTATGAATGTGTGGGTCTTTAGGCCCAAAGCAGCTGGGTATACCTTTATGCAGATCTATAATTATAATAACTGCAGTCCATTTAGTAATTATTGTGTCATGAACCTGATGTTGTGCATACTGGCCAAGTGACACAAATAAATACAGATGAGCCATCATCCTGCTCCTGCTGTAAGCTGTTCTCTTGCATCCACTGCAATTTGTTGGCTGGCCAAAAAAAATAAAAATACAGAGCCTGATTGAACTCTGATCAAACAATCTGGATTCCAGTGGGTCTATTGAAGAGCTAGAGATTTATTTAGAGGTGAGCTATCAAAAAGCAAACGGAAAGATGTCTCAGAAAGGTCCAAACTTTGGGAGACTTGTGAAAAAGACAAGAAGAAGATTGTAAAGGATATCAATGAGGATTCCAAAGCCTCCCCAGGCAAAACAGCGATGAGAGCGAGCCAACAATGGTAGTAGAAATTGCTCTACTACAAACCATTGATAAAAGGCTAGTAAAGCATGAGATATTGAATGTCACAAGAGAGGAATCGGGCACGTTCAGAATACAGCTAAAATCCTTGACGTAAACTGTGGAGAATAAGGTGGCTGCTATTGAAAAGTAGACCAAGCCGAGCAGCAATCTATGACAGAACTGTTACAAATGACACAAGAAACAACTAAGTGCCACTTTATCTTGCATTCAGAGTGGAAAAAGTCCAGAGAGCCATTTCAACATTTTAAAGGAAATTAACTTGTTAAAAGCAAGTGCAGGGACCTCAGGAATGCATCCTATACTATCCAAGTAGGAAACAGGTACGCTCAATTGACTTGTCATTACCGAGAAAAGAATTGTATTTAGCACATATTAATGTTTGCAGCTTGCCTAATAAGATGCATGAGGTTTCTAATTTAATGGTGAATAATAATGTGCATATTTTAACTATAACTGAAACATATTAAGATGACAATTTATGATGGACACAATCACCTAGAGGCATTCGGTATGATGAAAAAAGATAGGAACAGGGATGGGGAAGAAGTGCCTTTATATACTCAACATTATATTTACCTTCAAAGGAGAGATGACCTTTGTGTTGCTCAAGTTGAGGTAATATGGTATAATACAAATAAAGTTGCCATATTGATTGCCAATGCTTATTGGGTGTGTTTACAGTCCCAAATCAAACATGTCCAATCTGGAAGACCTTTGATGCAGCAAAGCTAAAACAACGGGAAAAAACATTGGACACACTCCTATATGATGATTTGAATATTAAATGGAGGGATACAAACAATGCAAATATAATATAAAACTGTCACGGATTGCTGACACTGCAGAAAATGTGAGAAATGTATTGATTTTTAGCAGTTTACCAATGCAGTGTTCCATTCTTATGGGTTAGAAAGGTCAAAATATTGTCTTATATTGTGATGATAACTAAAACAGCATGGCTCCCGAAAAAAAAACATCACTTATTGTTGTCAAAAAAACGTTCCAAAGTTTCAATGAATGTGAATTTCAGAAAGATTTAGCTTGATAATTGGTGCAACTTGAGTATAATTTGGATCACACCACTGAATGTTTTACTCAGCTATTAACAGAGGTGATGGAGCATCATGCACTAGTGAGGAAATATACTGTTAAAGCACATCCTGTCTCTTGGGTAGATGTTGAGTTAAGCAAGACTTTGTATAGCTTTGTTGAATCAAATACAACATTGGATTCAGATAGGCAGGACAATAAAAAGCTTCATAAGTATGCACTAAAATACAATTGCTATAAAAAGGCTTCCTATCTGAAGAATGCATTGAGAGACTGTAAAATGTATTGACATATTGGCACATACTAACAAAACCAAATGATGTGGCAAACCGTTTTGCAGATTTCTGTTCTCATAAAGTGAATATGTTGAAAGACAAGGTTAAACACTCAAATTCTATGAAAAATATTGTGCAGTTCATTGATTTATAATATTATTTAAGGGGAAACTTGCTCAATGGCTCTTTCAACAGAGGAGATGGTTAAATTGTTGGAGGCACTTACTGTTGGCTATGACTTTGTAGACAACAAACAACTTTGATTGGCTGCTCAGCAAACAATAAATCCATGAACTTTTCTGTTTAATTGGTTGCTTGAACAAAGACATCTTCCAAATAGTTGGAAGCATGCCAAACTCTGTCCCATTCTTAAAGATAATAGGCAACCTTTGACAGTGGACAATAGCCACCCTATAAGCATTTTCCCTGGAATTTTAAACAATAGTGCATAAACAAATCTGGCATTACATGGAGAATAATGTCTTACTGACTAATTATCAACATGCATATAACAGTGGAAATTAAATTCTGGCTGGGGTAAAGTAGTAAGGGGTAACATAGTTGGGGCTTTATTCAGTTATTTTAGTGCTGCATATGATCTGTTTGATCACCATGTATTGGTAGAGAAAATGTTGCATTATGGTTTCCAAGATAATGGACTAAACTAAAAACCTTACCTAACAGATAAAATGCAGTTTACATTCATTAATGGGTGATTTTGCATTTCACATCTTGTTCTCAGTCCACTTGTCTACTTAATCAAAACAAATGACTTTCCATATACTATCTTAGTCCAGCACAGCAGCACAAAATAGAGAGAAAAGAAGAGGCCCTCCTTCAAATAGACCTATTAAATATTAAGCTCTGAGTCTGTAGCAACAAACCTAGGAAAAGGGGGCTTGAACAGATCCAGTTAAACTTTTTTTTCCTCTTTAATGGGGGGAACACTACATATTTCAGTTATTAAACTTTTAGGTATTCATTGAGACAATCATTTTTCATGGACTCTTCATATCAGTCACTTATTAAAAAAAGATTACCAGCACATAATTTAAGATTCAACAGATAGGTGGTTATTTGTTACTGAAAATATTAAAGCTGCCCTCCCCATTGGTAGTCAGAGCTATTGGTGATATACAGTAGGAAGGATTTGACATGGAAAGAATAAGGTGGCTAAAATTGTCTTTCAGTGCGCATGCGGGACACCAGTGACTGATTTACAGAGTACTCAAGGGTGGTTGATTGTCAATGACAACCCTAACCCACTGACAAAAAGAATTTGGAGTTTATATTGTAACATAGAAACCTAGAACTAATTATGACTGACTCCATTGGTGAAAAGTAGGTCAGTTGGTCAATATGTGAACAACTACAGGCACAATTATCTCTCGCTAATGCCAAAATTAGAGTTTGGCAAAAGAGCATTCTCTTATCAGGCTTGTGGAATAAACTACCTGCCAGCACAAATGGGTTTATATGTAGTTAATGATGATGTAGTTCATGCTATTGTGTGTGCTGCACAACGCATAGGGTTAATTTTGTTATTTGAAGTGATTTACTTTTACAAATATTGTTTGTTTCTGTTTGTATCTAATAACATTATTTTTTTTATGTTTGAGGACTCTTGAAAGAATAACACAGTTGGGCAAAATAAGAGCTGAATAAAAAAATCTAATCTAATCAAAAATGTTATAAAATGCATCTCTGATTTTCTTGCTATGAGAAGTCAAGATGTTTTCAATGAATGGTTATGATGAATGAACCTTATAGTACAAAACACAGAAAAAAAGCTAAAACAAGGACATCCATATATCCATTCTTTTCATAAGAACTAATTTTGTTATCCCTGTCCTGTGTTTCAATAAAGGTGCAGGGTGGAGCAATGTAGGGAAGAACAAAGAAGAGAAAGAAACAATTGGCACCCAAACACCACTGATTAACAACAGCATAACCAAACCAAACATACACGTGGAAACACATGGAAACATACCACTTTAAGTAGATGATGAGGATCAATTTGACAGTATAGCTTTGACTGCATGATTTAGAAAGAGGATGAGGCTCTCCGATATGAAATACTGTTCATCACACAGGCACTTTAACCATATGGCTGCCACTGCATGGGGTGGAAAAACATTGGCAACTGTACAAACTGGAAATAAGGGCAGCACAATCCACTGTCAAATGAATGCAGTCATATTTGCTTCATTCTGTTACGAAAAATGTCCCATAGTGTACATTTTTACTGACGTCACTGTAAGCTATTCACAGGACTATGTTTGCTTTTATGTGTGCTTTCCATAACCCATTCATTATTTGTGTCATCATACAATACCTACAATACAAAGTAATTTTTACTTATTATCCAACCATTTTTGATGATTACCAAAAAAAGATAAGTATAGTTTTAGTCTGTTACTGTTGCTATGCAAAATGTGACAGTATTCCACAGCTTGCTTTGCTGTTAGAAAAGATGCACATGCCCTCACACCCTACTAGTATAAGATCTACCAGTGGTTTTACCTGTAATTCAAGATCCGAAGATAGGTCCAGAGTGCAGCAGATACGGAGACATTATCCCAGAAAGCAGAGAGGAAAAAGGAAAGAGAAAAAAATATGGTTAGCATCTGCACACAATTTAAAAAAAACAAAGAAACCTACATGAAACCAGCTAGGACTTACTAATACTGTACACCATAAGGTTAAGAGCACACCTCTGAGAATAGTAAATATGGATGATGAGGACAGAAAAGTTGGTTTTATTCTAGTTCAGCCAATCCAGCTGCTGACCGCTCTTTGTTTTTTTCTGTTTTCGACTAATTAGCAGATTCCTCCTGTAGGACCAGAAGCTGACAGGATCTAATTCATGCCAGGGTGAGATAGTTTGTGTGCTAGCTCTATTTGGCATGGCAGCATGAGAGAAGCTGGCCTGCGGTCAAGGCTGAAATGAGGTGACGAGAGCTCGGTGATATTAGAAACGAGGGGAATAAAGAACTAATTATTTTAGAGAGAATTGTAAAAATGCATGTGAGGAACGGTTGAAAGCTGTAAGATCAGCAAGATGAACTTGAATCGTAACCAATCGTATCAACGGTTTGTTTATCTGTTACAGCCACATGTGTGTGTGTATTTATGCTGAATAATGTGTGTGTAAGATGAGTAATGAAATTGAATAAATGCCTCCATCTCTTATGAGCGGTGAACAACAACTGAGAAAGAAAAAAAAAAAACAACACAAAACGCTTCTTTCAGAGTGAAGGTGAATACAAGCTCAAGAGACTGAATGACTTTGTGTTGGAGTGGGAAAAAAGGAGAGAGTGTGGGAGGAGAAGGACAAAGGCAGATAGGGGAGAGCACAAAACCCACCGGTGACTCCGCATTCACGGAGTTAAAAAAGAAAAAAAAAAACTGCTTTGAAATTTGTCAGGAATACTGTGAGAGGCAGAGACAGAGCAGAACTATAAACACCCACTGGCAGTTGAGAATGAATAGCAAACATCTTCTCCTTTGAAACCTGTCATACTCTGCGCCTGAAAGCCTTTAATTCCTCATCTTTACTTCACGTCATAGCAGGTGGTAGCTCATGTGATGCCAGTGCGCGTGTGTGTTTGTGCGTCTGCCTTTGTTGTAACGTGGCACAATGTAAGTTTGTAGGGGGTCATTCTGAAATTTCTGTCACAATTTCATTTATTCATTTCTCTTAGCGGCTCAGATTGAACATCTGCGTTAATAAATCGTGAATAAAGAATTGTTCTTGCAACCTTAACACACGAGGACACACGCGGGGATGTTTTTTTTTTTTTGTGAGGCGAGTCCAAATCCCAGCATGCAAACATACACAGTGAGAAATATGAGGTGTTTTTTTTTTTTTTTTTTTGTATGCTCCGGAAGTCAGGTCAGATGTCGTTATGCAAACACACTCATATGAATGCACGCACACACCCCCCCGAAAATACTCTGAAAAAAAAACAACACAATGTGATTAACAGTCAGTGCTCTCCTGTCTCTGGTGGGATAGCACAGTATGGCATCTCTCCTGCTGTTTCTCTCTAATCTGTTTTTATCTCTCTGAGCCTTGTTTCTCTGTCTATCCCTGGTTTATGTCCCTGTTCCTCTGCAATGTACTCCCTTATCCGTCACTATTCCACACTCTGGACTGAATTGAAAATAGACATCTAGTATTTTAATCACAAAACAGTCCATTTTTGCTTTTTTCTAATGCTCTACATCACAAATAATTTCCCTTACATGAAGCCCAGTTGTAGCCATGGGTGACCTAGGCAACAGGCTGGTTGGGGGTTTGCACATAACAAGTATACAAGCATGGAATTTTCTTGTGGTAGAGTTTGCACTGCTACATAATAAACACCTCCACACATCCAGTGAAGGCTCAGATGTAAACAGGTTGAGTGTGTGAGGAAGGGAAGAGCCAGAAGAGCACATTTCACCTCAGTCACATAAATGACAAAAGCCATCAGGAGTGCATGTCAGAAACAGCAAAAACTCTAAACTACATTTATGTGCTATTGAAATTATACTTAGCCTTTGCTTAAAAATGCATCATGTAGAATTTAGTAGCATCCAGCAGAACAGTCTTGTCAGAAATGCAAAGTCATTTTCAGGTGGGTGGAGTGTTTTAGTTACACTACTGAGAATAAAGAAATGGAGCACTCATTAATAATTACCTTTACAGTTGCTTTATTTTATTACAGATAAAAAAAACAACAACTGATGAATACGTTGTAAGACTCATCAATAAACTAGACTACACCAAACAAACACAATAATAATAATTACTGTAGAAGAAGAACAGCTCTGGATGATAATGTGTTGTTTTAGATACTACTGGGAACAAAGAAATTGAGCGCTCATTAATTATTATTATATTATATTTTGTGACAGATCGAAAAGGCCAAATCCAATTTTAAAATAATCAATAAGCTGTAGGCTACAACAAACAAAAAACAAAATAATTAACGCACTTTCAATAATTTATTTAGTGAAGAAGATGAAAATGAGTCTTGGATCATAACGGTTTGTTTTATACTGGGAATAAATAAACTAAGCACTCTCTCTCTTTGTCTTTTTTGTTTTTTGTTGATTTTTATTTGTTTTAGTCATACATTACAGTTCTAGATTCATTTGAGTAAATATTGTTTGTGTTTTTAGAAGCATTGTTAGACATGTACTCATTTATTTATCCTAAGGGTGAAGCTCGCCTAGGGCTTGGGCACCAACCATGGTATGGCCAGGACACCAACCATGGTAGGGCCAGGGCACCAACCATTCTAGGGCCAGGGCACCAACCATGCCAGGGCCAGGGCACCAACCATGCTAGGGCCAGGGCACCAACCATGCTAGGGCCAGGGCACCAACCATGCCAGGGCCAGGGCACCAACCATGCTAGGGCCAGGGCACCAACCATGCAAGGGCCAGGGCACCAACTACGCTAGGGCCAGGGCACCAACCACGCCAGGGCCAGGGCACCAACCATGCTAGGGCCAGGGCACCAACCATTCTAGGGCCAGGGCACCAACCACGCCAGGGCCAGGGCACCAACCACGCTAGGGCCAGGGCACCAACCATGCCAGGGCCAGGGCACCAACCACGCTAGGGCCAGGGCACCAACCATGCCAGGGCCGGCCCTGCCGTACATCCCTGTTTCATGTGCGGTTGTTGCCTCACTCTTGGTGATTTACGACACAACCACTTAAGTCTGGGCTGAATCTAATCCACACACAGTCAATAGTAGACAAACACTGGCTGACTGAGCCTCTCCTCTTCTCCTCCCCTCCTGCTTTCCTCTTTGTCCTGTTTCTTTTCACTCGGCTGTACAATCAGTAGAGAGGTCAATAGCTGGATGGGCTAGTTCAGTCTTGAAAATGCTTTTGTAGCACTAAGACAAAAACGAAGAGAGACACAAGGCGTGATGTCTTGTTTTGAGTTAAGATGACTGCTGCTGGGCTAGCTCTAGCCTGCTAAGGTTGATTATTGCAGTATTCTGAGAAAAACTAGTGAATCTGTCGTGACTTGACAACATTTCTTCCACTTATCAGTAAAATGAATGGAGTGAGGGACGAAGGAGCAGGTGGCAGAATAAATGAAGGACGATGAGGAAAGAGACAAAGTGGTTGAGTTTAAGAGGAATTAAAGAGAAAAAAAAGACACAAGAAAGAAAGAAATGCATTCATTTAAGCAGTATTATTAACCAGCTGTGCCATCTTAGAAAAATAACAATCATGCACCAATTTTATTAGAATGTGGACAAATAATTAAAATATTGAATAAAGTGACTGAAGTGAAAGCAAATAAAATATGAGTGTTAGTCTGTGTGGTTGCTCTCTCTGTGGATTCTGGTGGAAAGGAGACAGAGCTTAGACAGCTGTCCAGTTTTGGGTCAACTTTAGGAGAACAGGGTAAGATATGAGAAGACAGGATGAAGGACTGGACTCTGAGGGGACACACACCATCCCTCTGGCTGAGCAAGAGAACAAAAACCGACCTCACAGTGTCATAAAGTTCACATCATGTGAGAATGTGGCCTTCATTTAAACTGATAACTGCAGGATACTGGCCTACATAACACTGATTTAAATAGAACTATTCTTCTATATTCAAGGAAAACCAGTACAGTGCCAGTCAAAAGTTTGGGCACACTTTGTCATTCACTTGTACTGTATGTCCAGATTTAAGAAAAAACAGACACTGTGGGCTCCCTTGATGGACGCAAAAGCCAATTTAATTTCTATTATCACTTGAGTTAATGTTCATTTTCTACATTATGAATGGTTATCAGCTCACCATCTGCTGGGCCACAGTGCTGATCAGCTCAGCAGACGTGTTGTGATCTAATAGGATCAGACAGGTGTGGAGACATGCAGGATAAATTCAGCTCTGATCCAACCGAGGGAGCTGGACTGAAGTCAAAGAAGCTGCCTCATCAGCTCCATGACAAATAAATGACTGCTTCTCAGTACATGCAAAACTATACTTATTGTTTTTACAGTTTTGTTGACACTAAAATGTTAAAGTTTATTTATTTATTTTTACAGTGGTACTGTACTGAGCAAGTTGTCAGTGAATTTCTTCTTTTTATGTCACTTTGTACCTGAGGTATAAAAGCTTCAAAGTGTGTGGGATCTCTTCTGTCTCTTGAGAAGTTTTATGTCTCCTGCAAAGTGTGAGCAGAGCTCAGCTTGTTAGCTTTGAAGTCTAATGTAAATCTCATTTCAGCTGTCACGGGCAAATACATTCAACAGCCGGCTTTGGAGGAGATCTTACCCAAGCTTTTAAAGTCCACATGATCGACAATATGCAAATGGTATAAAATATATATTGAGGTATACGTATATGCTGCATAAATAGTTTTTTTTTCTCCCTCTATAAAAATCTGGTACATAGGGTCTGATGTACCTAAGTTAATCACATATACTATAGCAGCTCACAGAATGCTTTACAGCCAGCATATTGTACTGTACATTTACAAGTGGGAATGGATTGATGTCCGTAAAATAATTAATCCCATCCTGATTCCAACGACAACAGAGTTATTTAATTAAAATGTGTAGAGAACTGATGGAAAAATGGAGCATGTCCCAGTTGAATGACTTTGAAGTTACAGTTACATCAATCTGAAAACATCAGATTACTGTGTCACCTGCTCCCCTGCAACTGCAACCCAAACTGCTACTCCTGAATTAAGCCTCTCCAAAGTCATCATTTTTAATTAAACTAACATGCATAAAACTTTTTTTTTTTAAATGACATCAGAAAATGTTTGTCTTGTCTAATACAGCCTTTAAGTCGTCCTTTCTTAAAGACAAAGTTCACCAGAGAGTGAGGATGAAATTTCTATAGTTCAGTGTGAGAGCAGTGTCGCCTACTTCTAATTGGCCAAACATTACAACAGTTCTTTTTCTTGTAGATTTCCTTTGAAGCCACGTTAAATTATCTGCAGAGAGGAATGAACAAAGCAAAGCTCAAACCAAATAACAACTGATTGACCGTGTAGCCAGAGGGGGGGATTGGATATGGAGGCTTTGTAGTTTTAGGATATTTTTTCTACAATGTATTTACAAGATTTCAACAAAGGGAAGCTTTCCAAAATGCTTTGCTGTTGTCTTTGTCCTGCTCTCACCCACCTACTGTACTAATTCTACTTTAGCCAATAAAATGTTTCACTACAGATGAAGCAAATGATCATCATCGTTTATCAACAAGAATATTACCCACACTATGTACAGTATATTTTTATGAAATGCTGCATGATGTCTTGGTGAGATGGGGAAACAGGCAGGCCAAGTGGCTTGTCAAACACAATGGGTTGAAAAGCCCCCAAACAACAAACCACCTCCCCAAAAAACAGCTGAATCACATACATCACCATGTTAGCCACACTGTTTATATGTTACATGCATGCTCCAGTTGTTACTTTATTTTTAGAGCAGGCACCTTGATGGAGAAATGAATGTGCAATCCTTTCAGTGGCTGCCTGTCTATGTCAGCCCAAGGTAATCTCAGCCTATGAAAGATATACTGCACCAAAGAAAAAAGTGATTCATGAAATGTGATGGATTTATGGACTCGCCCTACATACAGCATGTACTGGTATCAAACTGGTGAGTTGGTGTCATACTTTGTCATGTTGATCCATTAATTGCCACTCTAAAAACTCCTCATGTGAACAGACTGGAGACTATAGTCAGTACTGGTAATACAACCAGCAACTTTTACTGACTAACACTGATAGAAGACACCCTTAGGTACAGCAGAACTTCATACTTGGTGGATGTTTGTCTTATCATGCAGTGGGCAAAAGATAGGTGACACACCCTGGATGGCCACTGTTGTAACTCAGGTATAGCCAGTCAAACATATTTGCACATATAAGGACAACAGTGGAGATTTGGAATAATACTGACAGTGTTATTAATACCAACAGTTCATTTTGGAAGACTGATATGCAAACGCCTATTAGACGTGGAAAATAATATGCTGTTTGAGGAAATTATGACTGACTTAAATCTTGATAAAAAAAAAATTCCATTTAATTTCAAGTTCTAACGATGTGTGATTTTGGTGATTTGCAACATTTGACTGGTTTGCTATTTAATATGATTCACAGATGTGTATATTAACTGACAGGCTGCTGTCAATAATCAACCAACTGTGCTGGGTCTAGACGGGGCATTAAGATGTGCCGCTGATGGTGCTGCTCATCATCATTTGTCAGATAAACAACTTTCTTTGAAATTAAAACAGAAACTCTGTATCAGTATTAATAAACACAACATGACAGCAAAACTTTGGAAATGGGACGTTTGCGCTTTCATCACTCAATCTTAATTTACTGCTGTCAAAATTTTGAAATGTCCCCATTTCATCAAACCATATTAAATGTCATTTGAAAGTCAGTTTTCATAATTATATCTGATTGTTCATATGCATATCAAGATCTGAGGAGCATATTAGAATATTACCTGTCACCCAATTGACAGTATTAAAAATAGACTTTACAATGTAATCATATTTTCAAATGAAATAATGAACTCAATTTGTCAGACTATAGGCATACGTATGAGTCCATGTTGGATAAATGTGATATGGCAGGAAACTTTCTAATAATGTACATTAATTCATCATTGATATGACGTTTATGAATAACCATGGTGACCCAGTGTGGAGAAGCTGCTGCATGCAAATGACTGTTGAGAGTATTTCAGGGAGTGATTTTGTGGTTTAGTCCAGTTCTTCTTTAGTTCTGTCTGACATTTTTTAGGCATGGAAGTGACACTATGAGCATTGAGTGCAGTGCATTTTAACACAAGGTCACGGGTATACAAAGCAGGTATAGAGAGAAGATATTTTGCTACTAAGCACTCCTTTGAGGCAGTGTAGATATGCCTTAAATGATTTAACATCAGTTTCACCCCTTTCATCACCTCGCTGACAGGCCAGGCCAGGTATAACACATTCATGGTTCCATGGCTTTGCGTGAAGTGTCAGAGCAAACATCCCAGTGGTTGACTTCTCCTCTCTGTTTGCCTGTCACCGACTCTTCATGATAAAGTGTTGGAGGTTAGAGATTTATTTACTGAAGCTGGAGGCTTTAACCGTGCACATTATGGATAACAGTGTGAACTGTACGACGGATGAAGGAGAGTGTCAACAATCTGAGAAAGCAGTGAGTTAACGTTCTGATTCTTCAAACCTCTCGGAGTTAAACAAGTCAACAGGCAGAGTGGGGAAGCTATGTTCCTCTTGAATGTGTGCCTTTCAGAAAGTTCCATTTAGAGGTTTTACTGAATGTGAGAGGACTTATTATGGACTGACGGGAATGCAAAGGCACTTCACAATCATTTCTGCCAGCAGCAAGCAACCAATCACTCATCATAGAGACTCTTCACCTTGCTCTGACAAAGACATTCAGCCCAGTTCAGCTGCAATAGTAACAGTGAATAATTCTGGAGGAACAAATTGTTCTGTGTGCTGAAAGTGGACCCAGTGGCTTTACAAAATCACTCTCATACTTGACATAAATGTTTTTTTGGTTGTTTTTTTTCAGTTTTGAAAGATCTGAAATGAATGCAGGAAATGTATAGTGTAAAAAGTACAACTTAAAATAAATCACACAGCTACACATAACTGTTCAGCCATCTGTAAAATAGACTGGTGTGTGTATACTAAATTATAATCCTTATTACTCTACACGGCTTTTGTAAACTATGCCTTGACACAGTACATAATACTTAAAAGGTGCAGAGACATTTACTATTCCCCGATACTATCACTATCGCTATCACTGCCTCACAGGCTTTTACAAGGTTACACACACACACACACACACACACGCACACACACACCCACACACACACACACACCCACACACACACACACACACACTAAATGATGCTTTCACTTTCTAATATTTAAAAGCTACTGTGTTGTGGAGCGACACTTTTCTACTTGCATATTAATGTCTGTCATCACATAGTTCCATAAAATGTTTTCTTCACATGATTTCACAAGTAATGTCCCCATAATAAAAATAAGGAGAGGCAGAGACACATTAGACTTTGCAGTTTTGGAGTTGCTGGCCAAAATCTTGTGATTATCTGCATGCTACAGAGCTAATAATGATTGCTGATGAGGTTCATTTGCTTTGACCTAAGTAGTTGGGGGCATAAAGTGCACATCAGCCCTCTATTATAGTACATGAAAAATAACTTGAATGACAAAAACAAGAAAGCTGAGCCAGGCTCTTTATCAATTTGAGACTCCTTCATTTTCCTTCATTCATTTCCAATATGTCAGCCCTGACCAGGCAGGTTTTGGCTGTCAAGAAAATCAACAGCTTGCCTGGAGCACAAAAGGACCAGCATCAGTATTTAATAGCAAACCACTGAAGTGGGAGACACCCTCTGTCTAAAAATGAAATACAATAACCTCTTTTACATGGCTTCATGCTCCTGATTGCACATCATTTTTCCCTTGACTACTAGATTACATTGTTTTGGCTACAAGCTAAATTTGGAAACTCAATGCTGTCCAAAATACATAAAACTCAGGTGCTGAAGTATATTGTCTGGCCCTATGCCCAGAACTTGCTGTAGGAAACAAATAATATGATGATATGGGGATTCATTTACAGTTTGAATTGCTTCTATGGACTCACAACTTAAAGAAAAAACCTGCTGACATTAAAACCTCAAAACAATATCCATTTTTCTTCCATTAACATTCTCACTGGTGGTTTGCCACAGCCCTGTGGCGCCTTTGTTTTAAATCTTCCCACTGAATATGGAGAGAGAGTAGAAAACCCACTGAGATATGAATTGGGCTGAAGATAGTGGAGACTGTTTGTTCATGTTTTCTTCCTTTCTGTCCCGTTGGAGGTCAGCGGCAGGACTTACCTGTAACACAGAAAAGAGAGAAGAACTAAATATTTTTGTGCTGGGCTTTAAAAAAAACATGTCAACATCTGATTTGATAGTAACATCAACAAGACACCCCCTGTACATTTCAGAACAAAACCTCAACCCAGATCATCACAAAATACAACCTTTTCCACAAGTTTACAACTTTATTTTATGTCAATCAATGAGTGGAGCAGACATTCCTGACAGGCTTTATCTCCAATCTGCTGCTAGATTCTTTTAAAAGAACCAAATCTTCATAATATTGTAACTCAAAGCCCTATCCATGTGATTATGACTCAGCTTGATTATCCTCCTACGGTACAGACAGCTAAAGGCATTGACAGAAGCAATGGTTTTCAAAACTAAAGGAAAAAAATCCAATGGGGAGGTGGAGAAGATCTAATCACATCATGACTGTTGATCTATATCTGAGAGCATTTTAAGGAAAAAAAGAGAAAAAGATAAGGATATAATTTAGTTCCACCCAAGTTAGAATAACGACAGTGGCACAGTGAGGAAACTGGTGAATCAAATTATCTGAATTGAGCCAGATAAATGAGTAATTATATATAGATATTTTTTAGGCCGGTGCACAGGGAAAATGGCAGACAAAGCATTCATTTCACAGTTCATACTCCATATATTCTTTTATCACTTTCAGGCAATGGTTCATAGGACACAGGCAGAACTGTTAGATGTTTTGATCTGCTCATCAAAATACTTCATTCAGTCTCTACCGTGTATTCAGTTTATCACAACAGTGTACTCAATATATAAGGAATGGAGTGAAAAGTCTGTTTTTTTAATTCAAAAAAAGAAAACTAGGAAATGTTACAATAACATGTATATTTCAAAAGGGACACCACATAATGTACTTTGGTGACCCATCAGACTTGTTGTATAGAACTAGACAGAACATCTTCTTTAGAAATCTAGTAATTGAGTGTGTATTTTTTCAAGAATAAAGATCTCAGTCTTGCACTTTAAACAAGGACATCTATTCTGCTGCAAGAGCTGATCAATGCCAATGATGATTGAGAACCTACAAGAGTTGATGACATTCACCAAGAAACTGCACTTTCAACAGTCCCCACCCACTCTGCCATCCTCACAGTGCCAATGTTCGGTCAGTGCACCACATAAAAGACTGACTTCCAATTTGCATTTAGAATGCATTGTAGCTGATTCCTTTGGAGGATGGAAAGAAAAGAAAAGCCACAAAGTCATATTAACTGCTGAACTTTGTCACTTAGTGTCCCCTACGGAGTGGATGTCGACCCAAAGGGTTTCACTGAGATGACAGACGGTAGGCCCTGGACAACTAAACTCATGTCAAGCCTGTCAACAACCCTGACACGGAGAAATCAGTTTTCACCTCACACACACTCCAAGATAATTACACATCATTAGCAAGGTAAAGGGCTTTAAACATGTCGAAATGAAAATAGGTTGTCAGCCAAAGTGGGGAAGAGTTGAGATAAAGGTTGAAGGGTCAGGGAAGATAAGCATGCTACACTAACTTTGTACTTGGTAAAGCAGGGGCACTTCTGCAGAGAAAGATTTATGCTTCTTTTGAATTTGGCATGATTCCAACTTGAAACTGACAATTACAAAAAAGTGCATTAGCCTCACAAAGTAACCAAAGCCTGGACTTTAATTTAGATTCAGCTGAAGCATGAAATTGCAAGACAAGGTTTAAGTAGATAATGAAAATGCATTTTGATTGACTTAAAATTGATAAAGACTTTATGGTAAGCTGACATATCCGGTGTGCAATGCAATGTCTATGGGGATTTTTCGGGATGGCAAAGTCGGCTTGTTGGTCAGTTGGCTGTCCACCACTTTAGTCCACACATACATATCCCAACAACTTTAGAATTGATTGTTGTGCAGTTTGCAAGAGACATCCATGGTTACCATAGGACGTATCCTACAACATCCTCTAGTACCACCAGCAGGATGACATTTTTGACTATTATATAAATTGCAATGAAATTATGTAATCATCCTCAAAGTTACTTTGTGCTTAGTGCACAGTAAGCTAACGGTGAAATATTACCTGCATCAAGTTGGCATTTTACCATTGTCATTGTGGGTACATGTATGCTAGCATGCTGATGTTAGATGTTTTGGTTAAAGCACCACAGTGCCTGAGTACAATCTCACAATACCACGAGCATGGCTGTAGACTCTTAGGCACCCATCAGACAAAGCACATTTTAGGGCAAATCAGTCCCCAATGTTGTTTGTGTTTTTTCCCATTGTCTGATCAGATGAATTGAGAGACCTTCTGTGCTGGTGATGACAAGTCGAGATAACCAGACCAGTCTGGGACAAACTAGTTGTGACAGCAGTAGGGCTGGAGTTAGTTTACCTACAGTACCAGTAATGTGTCCAAACGTTTGACTTGTGCTGTAGGTGAAACCAATGCAGTCCAATGAAACAATAATGCAATATATTCATGAAGGTTATAAAGTTCTGTGTTTGCTGAAATTGTTTTAGAGAGCTGTTGATTCAGCTTTATGGTTATTTTGTAGGCTGTAGTTTGTATTGAGTTATACTGATTCTGTCCAAACCATTTTTCAATGGGTGTAGACCATCTGATATGATCCTCCAAAATAATAGAGAAATTATAGAGAAATTATATAGGGTATATACGGTATAGGGTAACTTTATTGAGCCCCCTATGTCAAAATGTACATAACATATATACTATATACAATAAATATACAAAACATTGTGGGGGAGGTACTGGGAGCTGTGGTGTTGTACAGTATGTGTTGTACAGTATGATATTCTCACCAAGCCAGTTTACCATTTGAAACAACTATGACTAATTATCATCATTTAAGGATGTGCAAAGCTTCCCCCACAGGAATATTTATACCCACCACTGATGATGGTGATTGCACTGCTAAAGTGTTCAGGTGGTAACTGTTTAAAGTTTAGGTACCATTATCTAACATCTGCAGTGAAGTGGAGCTGCAGACAATTGAAGGTTGATGATGCTGTTCTGAAAATGAAGCTCTTGCCAAGTGAGGTTTTAACATGAATAATACAGTTCTATTAAGCAATGTTTTCTATATTAACATTGATTAAAATTACTTAATGAAGATCAGCAGTGCGATCCTCAGCTCCTCCAGCCTGTATGTCGAAGTGTCCTTGGGCAAGAAACTGAACCCCAAATTGCTCCTGATGGCTGTGCCAGCGGTGTGTGAGTTGGTGAGAGAGTGTGTGTGTGTATGAAGGTACATTCAATTTGATCCTGCATTGCATCCTCTGTTATCAGTGTATGAATGTCTGTGTGAATGGGTGAATGTTGACCTGTATTGTAAAGCACTTTGAGTGGTGCCAAGAGTACAAAGGTGGGATATAAGTTAAGTCTATTTACTATTTATCTACTGCTAGTTGTGCCAGTTCAACTTGTCGTGAACATCCCAGTCTGCAGCTCTGTGTATCTTTCTTGTTGTTCAATCTGACTGCAACTTCACAAACACTTCCACTATTGCAACTATTGTGCCAACCATCATCCTATACGCCTTAATATTAATGTCTGCGTATTAACACACACATACTTGCACACATGAGCTGATGTAGATGGCCATGCATAATGCACATCTTAACCTCAAGGATACAAGGATGGCACGGCAATTCACGTTAAGACAAGAGAAACATAATATCCTTCTTTGATTTATAGCAGTTTTAACAGATTATAATTAGAGGAGTATTTGCTGACAGTATTACCTCCCTGAAACCAGAAAAGGTGGGAGAGGGATAGAGAGGGAGTGACAGAGGATCCTGAAAATTGATATTCAAAGTGCAGCCCTTTGAGTGAACCAATGTAGAAAATGTTGGCAGACTGAAAAAAGATGTCGGTCTCCCAAGGTGAAAGCCAAATGGAAGATGACAACTAAAGCAGAAGAGGAATGGGTAACAAGGCCTTTATGTGTCCAGACTGCTGAGAATCTCCTCTTCTTGGGAAAGACAATAACTGATACACGGTTCTTTTCCAAGTCTTTCTGCACCTTCATTTAATACAGTGACCACAATGCCACAGTGCCTGCCTCCCCTGCCTCCCAGACACAGATTGGCGAATAGTACACAGATGCAAAGTGACAGGTATGGCAAGCAGCTACTCACAGTGGAAGAAAAAACGTGATCTTTCCACTTGTCACTTCATGACACTGTATTTCATATCTTGAATTTACAGAAAAAGAATATAGAGCCAAAGTATGTCACCAGGGGCAGTGCCATGAGTCACTGTCCTGCAACATGTTCACCTCCCATAAACTTGCTTGTGAAAATTGAAACATAATATAATATGATATTTGGAGGTATAGACCTTGCGCCATATCTATTGAGGTCTTAAAAGTCTAAATGATCTGTCAGGTGTAGAAGAAGATTTAAAAAGAAAGAAAGAAAGAAAAAAAAAATCATTAATTTAATAGACCACAGTCACAGTTTGCAGTAGGCTATCCATAGCCCAGTCAGTCTGTCATTGTCAGCTCTGCATATAAAAGGTAGCAAGTACCAAAATAAAGTTGGCAGGGGAAGAAAGATGTACCGGTGAGATGAAAGGGATTCATGACTATGACATAAACATCTGTGGACAATTTTAGCTTTTCCAATGATGCTTTGCTTTGTGAGTACTGTTTGCTGACAGAAGGTTAACTCCAGTTCAAGCCCAGTGCTGTTCAAAAGCACAGGAGGGAGAAGGTCTTGTAAGTTCAATTCTGTAACATAATTAAACTGATTTAAGTTAAAAGCAATATACTTTTATATTAACAGTGGGTCACATGGCTATTAAATGTTGTGGTGTCTTTCAGCTCATTGCTTTGATATTCTAGACCCAAACTGTACTGTATTAATGCTCTCTCACAAGCTGTTTAGATTTGATAAACTTCTGAAATTCCAACTACATGCAACCTAACCAGCATCAAATGGCTAACAGGCAGATTTAGTAACTAGCTGGTGAACATAATGGTGGATTCTAGCAGCTAAAAACCACAGATCCACAGTGTGCTAAATAACTCAGTTAATGTAGATTTAAAATTCATTGTATTGTCCTACTGTTAAACTGAGTGAATGCATGGCTCACAGAAGCTGTCATAACATTTCTATCCATCATCTGATTTACATTTCAGTGTGTGGAGCATGTGATATTGAATCTAATTTACATCAAGGGTACCATGAGATACCAAGCATATGCAGTACAGCAAGCAGTAGCAGCTGATGTCATGAAAAATGAAGTTATATTTCCTTCCAGAGCTCTTTCTGATAGTATGGTATTGATTTAAACTGTACTTTGTAAAAATGCATATTTCAGCCGTCTGGAAACTGTCTTGTATGGAGAAGACAAGATGTTTCACATGTGTATGTTCAATATATTACCACACCGCTTTTGAGACATTGTGGTATTTTAACAAAAATCCCATGTATAATGTACAGGGTGGTAATACATTCTTATGCAATGTAATACATAAAAAATAAATGCATTTTTATAAAAGTCATAAATGTCTGACTGAGTCACTTGGGAATAAAGACATGCTTTGGAACCTCTTCAGCTCTTCAACCTCTTTATCTCCAGCTCGTAACACTTCACTATCATGAATAAGGATGTGAGGAATATAAGTGATATCTCTTTGTTGGTGATTTAGAGGCAAGAGACAGAGACCTGCTGTTCCTCTTCATCTCCCACCCACATTTTTGCTCGACATCTTTTTCCTCTCTTCCCTGCTCACACTTGCTTTTGAGGTTGTTTTGTTCTTGCCCATGTTTATCCTCTGTCCTCATTTTCTCTAATCACTCTTTATCTCGCTTCCTCAACCCATCGTCTCAGTCTACCTCCCCTCTGGCTTCTTTTTTTATCAGGTCTAAACCACATTTTCACCACAGTACTTATTCAGGAGGACCATTTTCTCTTCAGATGCCAAGCTTTTGTCGAATAAAAGCACTTGTTCAAAATCAATTTCCACTACTATCTGTAATGTTTTTTCCCCTTCAATCCTACGTTCATTCAAATCTTTTCTCCCTCACAACACATTGTTTTCTGCCCTGAATGATAAGAGAAATATATTCAGCTTCTTTCAGATGTCTGGAGCAAGGACAGCGTTTTTATGAGGAACACTGTGGTCAATTTGACGGATATCTAAATAACTTATTGTTCATAGTGCTTTGTCTTGTAAGGGGTGATGAATAGTGACTGATTCCTATTCAGGTGACACAATGCTTACAGCCAACCCCATTGTATTTTTGCATTATTAAGATATTTCATATTTTTCTCAGTCATTTTTGGACAATGATGTTTATCCACTCTGTTCGCCTTTTTATTTTACTTTACTTTTACTTTAGTTTTTTTATTAACTTTGTGCCGAACGTTTAAAAAAATAAGCTGTTGCTAAAACAGGAAAACAAGAGTATGACTACAGCAGAACACTGCAGTCATACGTCATTCAACAGACACTACATACTTGCTGCACACATGCTGCAACAACAGATTCATCTTAAATTTAACACTCTTTAGCCAAAATCTGCACAGGAAATAATGTTTAATGTGGTTGAGGTAAGAAAGTCAGTTTGTATTGATCTCTAAATGAATGTGTGTGATTCTTAGACTATCTGCTCTCCACAGCTGCTTTATACTGAATGAAAAGCTTCTCCTTCAGTTCATTAAATCCAGCAGGACTGATGTGTTGATAAATCTGCAGCTTCTGAGAAGTGAAGCGTCAGAGCGCAGTGCCATTACGTGCAGCCGTTTACTGTGTTTACCTTCATTAAATCTCCTGATGGCACCCGACTGCTACAGAGCACACACAACTCTACACACATCAGACCGGTTGGCTTTGACTCAATATTCTCATTAGCTTTATCCTTAAAACACACAATGCTAAACTTTGTTATCATGAGGTGAGATACATTAGAATTGTTACTGAAATAGTGTTGGTCCAATATAATCATATAAACAGCTTCAACAGATGAATTTTCTTTATTTTTATCAATATTACAGCAACTAACTGAAGATAAAAACCTACTCCATCTGTCTTTGGCTGCAGATTGTGGTGATGTGCACTAATGCTATGATGTTCTGAACCATTGAGACATTTCAAAAATTGTTACTGGCTCAACTATTTCAGAGCTATGAGAGGAGTGATGTGACTGGCTGAGAGAGTATTTATTAATCAACACACCCGCTGATCTATAGTCACCTTCACTCAGTCCTTTAGCACACTGCGCTGCTACACATACATGAACCAAAATAGCAGATGGGCATGGAGACGCCCTCGCAGTCTGTGTGTCTCTGCGCTTGGCATTTATTATTCAAATTTCAACTGAGAGTGCAATGCTTGCTTGTGCACCCTCGCAGAATCGAGGCTTGGTCAGTGACAAGGACAATTTATGGACATTTATGTGAAATAAAGCAAGAGTCATTGCTTAGGAGAGATGATCCATCAATAAAGAAGCCTTTGTCTGATTTGACCTATGGATTACACATATCGTTATCAATGACATTTAACTTAATCTGTATATACAACTGTATTATGTGATTATTGGGTTTTGGTTATTTTTACAGTCTGCTGCTTAAATTGTTATTCACCAACATATAAAATACTTCTGTTTACAGCAGGGTAACAACATGCTATTTTGGATTTGTTTTATTCAGTTTGTGCTAATTTAAAATGGACAATGGATGTTAGTTGCTACAATATTATGTGCGGCAAATGACTAGTTTTCACTCGGTTGCTATGGATTAAGACCATGTACAAATACAGTTCCTGGTAACAAGAAATAAGAGAAAACATACAAGTAGTAATCATGACAAAATAAATGAGTCATGGATATATAAGAATAGGCAAAAAGAAAGACAGGCACATACAAAGTGAAATACAGTAATGATGTTACTAAATAATTAAGCAGAATACAGTAGTACAAAGTGTAAAGTACAGTCATTAGCACTGTTTTTTTTTCAGTTAAGAAATCTTAACTCACCCCCTGAATGCCAACTGACACTTCACCTACTAGCAGCACAGATACTTCAACAAGGTCAGCCCTTCAACATCAACTTGTAGATTGGTGGAGGACATAATAGCACAGCTGGCCAATAGGAATCTTGATCAGAAAACATGTCTTTACTGTTAAAGTACACTGGTAGTATAAGCCTGACAAACAAAAAACAAAAAAAAAACACAAGGAAAACTAGACACAAGGGAAAAAGGCTGGAAGGCTCCACACAGAGGTACTAAGACAAACTGGCACGCACACAGAGAGAGGGGGGACATAAGCTAAATACACTGGGGAATGAGGGACAGATGAAACTAATCAAGTTGGAGTAAACAATCACACAGGTAGGAAACACACAAAGGCAGAAAGTAAAGTATCAGAAATGACAGGAGAGTATTTTAAAATTGACATGAAACTATGTGACACAGAGAGCAGGGCAGTAGGTAAACAGGAAGGACTGTCTGGGGGAATCTGGTGGACAGGTGAAGAAATGGCAAAGACAAGAACACAGCATGCTAAAGGCAAGGACAGAGACAGAAAGGGCAAGGGAAACACACACAGGGCCTAAGCAGGAATCACCACATGACTGACATTTCAACTGCCCTCATGGCTTAGACACCTATTGACATTTCAGTTTGCTCTTCAGCTGACTAACAATATTCAGCTGTTACTCTTTAATTGTTTTAAGGTATCCAAATCTATCTTAATTCTCCTGAGCTTTCAATTGCATCTCACAGTCCTCATCTATGAGTGGAGATTGCTTGGAGTTATGGAGTTAGTTCAGTGACTGATTTTTCTACTGACTCCCAGTGGATGACTTTTATCCCTTCCCAGTCAATGCTGTGATTGGTTTTGTCTGGTGTTCGAGACAGTTGATGGCTGTTTCCACTGATCCATTAGTTTCTTGTCTGGGGGCCTTGACATTGTAGAGTTGAGGATGCACCATTCACTGATAAAGACCATGATGTGTGATTACATGTAAATGTCTTGTAAGTAGATGTTTAGTTAAGATTTGTTTGTCAAACTTAAATTAACATAATTACCACTGGTCATTACATAGCTTTTAAAATATGTAAGTGGAAACTATACTTTAAAGCACAATTGAGCATTAGTCTGTGTTCATTTTTTCATATTTGCTGTCACACATGACTTTAAAAATAAAGCATGATTTGTTCCTATGCTACTATTCAGTTTTTACTGTATTTCTTTAGATCCATGATTTCCTCTTTTTATTAGACAGAAGCAAGTTATTTCATCTCTGAAAGCCTGGCTCTATTATCTTTTCTAAAAGACTGTGTTTCTTGTTCTTGTTCCTGGAGCATGAAATGTGTCTCCCTTTGGGAAACATCAAGACAGCCCTGTCCCCCCTGCATTCACCTAGAGACTCAACTTCTGTTGTCTATCAGATCCACACAGACGACAGCAGAGGCACACACCAAGACCACACAACTCTCTCTCTCTTCTCACACTTTCCCTCTTGAGAGATGCCGCCCTCACCTCAATCCCTCAGTGCGTGTCTTTTTTTCATCCTCCATGCTGTCTTCTCACTCTGAGAGTACCACTCACTTTTCTACCAGCACCTAATCTCATTTTCCCTGTTCTGTTCCTGCGGGGCTCTCACTCCCATGCCCCATTTACCAACATCTTTTTTTTTCTCACCCTTTGTAGTCAGTAGTTTTATGTTTTGTTGAATTGACATCTCCAGAGAGGAGTGTGAAAGTACATGCAGATGGACTGTGTGACATCAGTCTATAACACATAATATATGTCCAAATACCCATGCCATACAGGTCATTTATTGTATTAATGACCACATTGAAGATGTTAGTCCATCTTCTGTGTGAGTGGAAAGTATGACGACCACTGTCATTATTCATTTGCACCTCTTTTGCAGGGTCCACATCTCAAAGACTCGACCCCCATCATCCCCTCCTCACATTTAAGGTCTGGAAGATTCTTCCACTCCTGCTGTTTCCCATTCCTCACCTTCCTGCTATTTCTACCCCTCTCTTCTCAAAATGATATTTTGTCATTTCAATTCACATTATTCAAATACCTTCATAAATATTTATGGAGAGGTCTGAGATAGGAAGGAAGGGGGAAGTGTGACTGAGGCCTGTGGATGCTTTCTACTCCCACATCCCTGGTCATAGAAATTATTCAATACAACATCTGAATAGCAATTATTTGCTGCAAATGAGGGAGAGTAACAAAGTCAGGGAGAGGCAGCAAAAGAGAGAGATTCTTAATTGGCAGTTGCCCACATTTACCGACCAAATTCCAAATTCTCTTCCAAAATTAGTTGCAGTTAGTTAAAACTCTTGGAACAATCTGCATGTGGACATTAATGCAGAGTGCTGCCAGGAAACAGGTACTATAGAAAATGATGCTACAATTTTACATTCAGTACATGAGAGGCTGCTGAGCAAGGGGTCTTTGACGAGAATCTCAAGATCTCATGTTCATGTGCGGAATCTAAAAAAAGTAGAGAAACATATTTCTGCTGACAGGTTGTTGTTCTCTGCTTTTAATCAAGTCCTCCTACTCACTTACACATTCAAGTCATTGACACTCAAATCTAACACTTACTTAACAGCAATGTAATTGCATTTCTCTCAATTAACCAGTTTGAAATTTAAAACGTTACTAACTATAACTTTCTAATCTGACAAAATATGAGGCTCTATTAGTTTCAATCTCTGTAGTGATTAGTTTCAAGAGATCAAGTGGCATGTTACAAAAACTGTGGGCAAACTCCTGTCTGTACACTTTCTAAAAACTTTGAATGTTTCAAATGCTGCCAAGTGAATCAAACTGCCTTTGTTGATTGCCAAGAATTCTTCATCTGCTGGTGCATCATAGTTAAATAAAAACTCAAAGCCCCATTAATGACTTATTTTAAAATGTTGTCACTGTGAGTCTTTTAGCAGTTATAGAGATGGGCAGATGCAGTAGATAATATGTCTTTATTTGACAGTAAAATGAGAAAATATAATGCTGCAAACACCCACTCAATATGTTGAAGTTAAAAATGCCTTGAGGCTAAGAGCTTGTTCCTAATGTGGTCATTGTAAGAGAGTAAGATGAGAAACAAATTATATCAGGCCATGAGTATTTAGTCATGCAGATAATGAACCATGGCATTATTTCAGGCGAGCACACATGCTTGTTTTGGCAGATTGGCATCAGCTGTTTCAAAAATGCTTCACAACCATTGGTTCAGACCTAGTTATGTGACCAGCAACATCCAATCCCATTCATGCAGGTGCACCGAGTGGTAATTTCCTTGGCTTAAAGGATATGTTTTTGTTTTCTGGTGTCTGTCTTAATATAATACTAATGTACCATTACGTACATGGAAATAGGTCTTGCTTGCTATAACAATTCCTGCTCTCCATACTGACCCTGAAAGTATTCTCTTCGAAATGGGGGGCCACAATCCCCAACCCTCGTCCTCTGCCAATATGCATTCCAAAGCTCTAGTAAAAGTAACATGATGCTAGAGCAGCCTCAGTTAGCTAAATTATATATTCAGCCTGTTTAGAACAAATTGTACGGTTCCTCTGGAACATTCCTTTCAAAGTCTCTCAGTGGATGTTACATTCTGGTTGCATGTAGATTTGCAGCCAGAGAAGTTTTATGCATGGAGAGTAGAAATTGTTACAGCGACCAAGACCCCTTTCAACACATATACTGGCACAGTATTAGTGTGAACCTATCCCTACAGTGTCTCTAACTGATGTTTTAGTTGATTTTGCCCAGGTTCAAAAATACCTGCCTCTGCAGTTTCTGACACCATCAAAATACAATAGAGGTAAATTGACGCTTTGTAAAACATACTCTTTCTATTGTCACCTCTTTCTAGATTTTTTTTTCAAGATTACATGCAAGGCCAACATCAAATGAAAGATCCTGCAGTTAAATATCTTAACCACATATCGACTTGATGCTCGTCTTTCTGCAGGGTTTTTTGGTTTTTATCTTTCCTTGTAGTCTCTGACTGTCTTCTCCTGCCCACATTCTGCTTTCCCTCCCATTCTCTAAACTACATTTTTTCCCAAAGTTTCCCACAGCACCTCATTTATCTCTGGTTCTTTTAATCAAGTACTGATCATGTGAAAAAAACAGCATTTATACCTGAATATAATGAAAGTCCAGCGGGGGAGTGTCAGTAAGTCACACTGTCTTTCTGTTATAATGATGCCAGGTGTTATAATTGCATTAAAATCATAAAGAAAAAGGTATCGTTCATATTCATTATTTTCTGCATGACCTAAAAGCCTTAAGCACTGGATCATCTTTTCAATCAGAACTCGGAGTGAGCAGATGAGAGCTAAAAATAAGCTTTTAAATCAGACTGAAATGAATTGAAATGAATTGTTCATTATTTCATTAGTGTTTAATGCAATCACAGTTGATTAAATAATGATAATAATAATAATCATGTTAGGGACAAACAGTTCTGTTGCATCAAATCTCCATTAATCTCCCCATGCAGATTTCCAGGCACAGCTGCCTGCAACCATGTCAATGTATGTAATTTGTGTGTTTGCATGGCTATGAAGACATTCCACTACCCAAACACACACAGAGTTTGTGCAGCTTTCGGACTATTTCCAAATTCCCTGGTGTTTCCAAACAGAAATGCATCAAGAAAACAGCTGGAGTGGAACCAGTGAATATGACCATTTGGCAGAATTAACCTCCTGAAAGGCTTGGGGGGGAGAATGCTGTTCTTACTGAGAAGTCTACACTTAAGTGTAAAAACAAACACTGCTTGATGTTCTGATTCAGAGATGAATGTGTTTCTGTACAAATATGCATGTATTGCTGGTGAATGTGCCTCAGTGGGAAAGAGGAAATTAATAGAGCATAAAGCAAAGGCACGAGACAAAGAAACCTGCATGAGGTTTCAATGTTTTGTTCCATTTTAACATCATTAAACATGTATAGGATAAGCCTTCTGTCAGTCAACAGTCACAGAAAAATACTTAGGTTCTGCAAGAGGCTAAGCATCTGAGGAAAATATATCATTTCTCACCTGTATTGGGTAAACTTTGAAGATAAACTAATATCACAGTACATCAACCCTATATTAAAGAATGTCCCTAAACATTGACTGCTTTTTATTTCCCATTAAAACCCTTACTGTGTGTATTCTACCAGAACGGAAGTGTCTCTTATTTCAATTTCCCTTTACAATACAATACGTGCCAAACAACTGTATTGTAGCTCCTATCTCAGTAACATAATAAACTGCTATGACCACATACTGTGGCTGTTGAATCATCCATCTGACTTTTGTGGCGCAGCCTTTGAAGAGATCAATATTCCTCTAATAGCTAATTGCTTTGTGTGTGTTCCACTTCTGGGCACAATGCCAGGCCGATGTCAGAACAGAATAGCTAACGGGATGACAGTGATAGCTGTTCAAAAATCAGAATACCTGTGTGGCAAAGAGGATGGTCTTCCTAAAGGACTTTGGTTAAGGTTAGGAAACATCACAATGGTTAGAAAAGTAACTGCTGTGAATATGATGGTTTCTTGAAACTAGGTCACCTGTGTAGTAGAAATGTGTAGTTATTTTTCAAATTGGTGCCCTATAACTAAAGAAAACTAAGAAAAAGGCTGTAGGTAGATACAATGTACATTTCTCATCCAGGAGGCTACCAGTGTGCTACTCAGTGTGTTTATGACCAGACGAGCAGCTGCTTAGCAAAGACTGAGCAGCGTTATATACCTTGGCTGAGGCATATTTTAATTTATAAAATGTTTTTCCTCATACAGTCTGGATATATTGTACTGGTGTGCGAGGACCGTAACACAAACATTGTGCTGGAGTTAATTATGTTGATCAATGCAAACTACACACCAGTAACTACTGAATACGTGTAAATCGCGGGGACTGTAATTTTGTTGTAGATATAGTAGGCTATTGTCATATTACAACATTTTAATGAACTCCATAACACTACTGTATGTGCGTGTGGACAACCAACAGCAAAAGCCTATGCTGCAGTAACTGGAAATGTAGCTAATTATTAGCAAGACGCCCTTTCTATACATATGACTACCAAAAGCTTCTACAGAAGCAGAATTCACTGATAAGAAATGAATGTTGGAGTGAATGGACTACATGGGAATGATGACACTTTGCCATGTACTCAAAACTAGTGGACAAGAGCATGCTAACACATGGCTAATTAGCACCAACAAGACTAACAAGAAACAGGAGGGCTGTATACCAGGTAATGAATCTGGAAGGATGAGTAACAGGCAGAGCCCAGCACCCTGAGATTTGTAATGCGGCCAATTGGCCTGCATTATCATCCAGGCAGAGCTTCAACCCCAGTAGGTTACTTAGTAGGACACAGCCATAAAGAGCTGTGAAAGGGAGAACTAGCAACAAACCTCTCCAACAACCGTATGTACAACTGGGGGACAGATTTGTTCCACTGTTGCAGAACCTGGATTTCCATAGATGACCTGGATAACCTCTCATCCACACAGAGCAGTGTAAAAGAGTAAATCAGAAAGTAATACAGGGGAAGCTAACGACCGAGCGTTTTCTGTAATATATAAACATATGCAATAAGAATACCTGCACATCGTGGTGGCATATCCAACTTGTCCAAAAATGTTGTCACTAGCAAATGAGCAGGGAGCTGTCAGTGGTTATAGGCAACACAGAAGGACGCTAAGTAGCTATTCTTCATTTTCTTAGACTACACACATTGCAATTATACAATGCTGCTTGAAAATCGGCAATGCTTGCCATCAAGGACAGGTACTGTTCATCTGCATATGGTTAAGTGAACCTAATGTTGACTGTGGGTGGATGGGCCACAACACACATCTCTGGTGTCACTATGACACTAACTTTAGCCAACAACATCCATAACATCTTGCTTTGATTGTAGGGTATTGTGCATAATGATAAAATAGCTTCATACAGAAATTGTTGTCAATGAAGCACCATTCACTCAATCACAGATTTCCCTTGCCCAATTCCAGTGCCAAAAATCATTATCTGAATCAAAATCATCTTTATTGGCCAGGTGTGTTTATGTATATAAGGAATTTGACTGTAGTTTAACATTAACTGTAAAAAAGGATCAATGACAAATGGATCCCGTGGATTAATGAGAAAGTGCCAAGTTAACACATTTGTCACATTCAAAACACGGATATCCAACAAGAAAGGGCTCAGCCTCTTTATTATATGAATGTCATATCAAGAGGTTCTAATGACATTAGCTGTACAAAGTTAATAAGGAGTAGTGATCAGACTACATTACCATGGTTACAACTTTCTGACACTCACCATCTCATTATACCCATCAATTATTCCACACCTTGCTTTGTTCAAATGAAGAGGGGGCACAGCTTTAAATGCAAATTGTGCTGTCTGTGGATATTCACCATGATAGTAAATGACCACATAATGGTCAGTTAATGGGGCAGGATTTTCACACCAACACACTTTTTATCCCTGTGCAGCCGTGCATGGAGGCAATCTGTCAGGTAGCTATATGAATATAGTCTACCAGACTGACCCTGTATTGGTTTGTATTTTGCCAGGCATCTGGTATTGTCTGGCTTTTTTCTTTTCTTTTAATTTTCTGGCAGCTAGCTACTGTTGCTTGGCTTCCTGGGACACCTAATGTCATTCTGCTGCCAGAGACTGTTTGGATGTCCAGCAGGGGCGAAAAATACTCAACATAATGCCTTTGAAAAATCTATTGTGTGTCTGGGTGGCAAATGCAAATTTGCTCAGGTAAGTTTTAATATGTTATTTAGGCACGTGTAAACAATTACCCGCAGTTCAGCTCTTTGTATATTAGCAGATAGTTTATACACAAATGGACACTATCCATTGAAGAGTCACACTCATAAATTGAGAAAAGCATTCATACAGTATTTATACAGCATTTAAACTCGAGTAGCTCCAGTTACTGTGCCCTCCATTTAATTAATTACAGTGACAGTTGAGTTACAGTATATTACAACCAAGTTTACTTTCCTTGCATATAAGAAGAAATTGTGAACTGTGCTCCATTGTTGGATGTTGGATGTAAACATAGAGAGTGAGCATCCTTGATGCTGCTCATTTTGTGCAGAAAGATAAAGTCACATCAGATCTACTGAAAACCAAGGAGATGGCAAAATGCACCATTAAGTTACATTTACACAGTCTAGCCGCCATAATAATTATGACTAGAAGTTCAGTTGACATCAATATAAGTTGACTTGATAAGATGATTTTTGATTGTTGGAGTAGGCAGGTTGCGTGAATGGCTAGATAGATGGTGGACTTTTCACGATTTTGAAAAGCCAGAGCACATCACTATGTCCACTAGATGGTGTAAATGTAACTATAGGTTGTTTATGCTGGCCTAATTGTTTTACTGTAGTTTTAATTATGTCAGCAAAATCCTCAAAAAAATGTTTTACATTACGACATACAACCTAGAGGACCAGTAAAGGTTGGGAAGTTTAGAGGAAGTATGTAACAGAATAGAAAACAGAAATGATGACAGATGAGAAAAGTGTCCTTGCTCACCCTGTGCTTCACTTTATCACCAGCTTCCTTGTCCAATCAAGTAGTAAATCAAGTCTGCTGTCTCACCCATGACACACAAATAAACCACACACCCATAAATAAACTCACACACATGCAACTTTCACAACATCCACAAAGGTTTAAATAATTATTTGTTGTTGATTATCTCATGCTATAAGGCAATATCACAAGGTTGGACTCTTCTGCGATCTATGGCCTCTATGGCAAATTGAGTGATGCTGGCAGGAAAACCACTAATCAACCACCAGAAGGCATAATTAAAATGCTTTAAGAATACAAGTGCTCTGAGGTTCAGCTCCACTATGCTGACAGGGATCAGAGGTAATCTAATCTCTCATTAAACTGTGCACAGCCATTCATTCAGCTCAATGTCCTTTATGAAGCCGGCATTTTCATACAGCGTAAAAATCAATTAGATGAGGGCATACCGAAGTTAAACGAGTTAAACAATTTTCTCGGGGCTTTGTACAAATAATATTAACCAGTGGGAAACTCGTTGACAAGATTTTTCTCGAGCCACACTGGTTAAAAAATACACATAAGATAGACAAGTGTAGGAGTGAAAGAAGGGAAGGAAAGGACAGCTCTGTAGGACTCCTATTTAGTAAATATATTTTCAAGCTTTTAACTACCCTAATTATAATGTCCATCTATAGGAGAACACTCATTTAGTAAAGTGGGTTGGATCAACATTCTATATTGATTATCTGTGCAGCTGCCTGACCCTGACGTATAGACATTTTAAAAGGTTTTCTTTGCCCTTTTAACCTGAGAGAGACAACAAGAGAGACAAAGGGATCCCTGAGGGAATAGTGATTGACTTTGTTTTGGTTCATAAAACACTCAATAAGTTACTGAGAACATTGTTGCACATGGCCAACATCACATACAGCCACTGTTTAGAAAGGTGGACAGCTTCACATGTGTATCTATATAAGGCAGGATTGCCCAGGGTTACCATAATGTTGGAAATGTTTAAAGATCTGTTTGCATGATTGATCCTATTCTACCTTATCCCATACTGTAGGTGATATGTTGGGTGGACACAGAATACCATGGACATTACCTTTTAAAATGGGTAGATTGTGGCACTGAAGAAAAGCAACAGTGCAGATGTATTATGTGGTATTGAATTAATACGCAATACTGTTCAAAGAGGCTGTGTTCCTTTTTTATTTTTAAGGATAGGTTCAGTCTTTTAAACATGTGATCATGCATATTCAAAGGTGTTACTGGTCACAGTCTTTAATTTTAGCTAAAGCTAAAGTGAGGTTTGACAGGTTTCAGCTGTCTCAGTTCAACAAATCAAGTAAGTCTCTTTCAAAGTCCTTTCACAAACATATTCTTATGGGTTTACAGACAGAATGCCAATGAAGGTATATAAGTTTCTTACTCAAAGGACTGCAACTCTGGAAGATACCCACTTGATTTGTGTAACTCAGAGTGCTGAATCTTCATATTAGTTTCAGTTGTATTTGGCATTGACATTTTGCACAGATTGTGGATTTTGCCTAGCATCATTTACGGTGTGGTGGAGTCGGAGTCTCAGCGGTTACAGTGACCTCTTTCACTGGGCAAAGAAAAGTAAAACAACCCTTACTATCACTTGTCTTCCCTCTGTCGCTGTCTAACCACCAGCCCTCATCTTAGGAATGCACTGTACCTATACATTGACTTAATTGGCTAAAAACATTCCTTATGGACAATATGTGCACAGTACAAGTCTGACTTAACAATTAACCTCTCCAGAAATAAACTGCAGCTCACCCTGAACCTGTGATTTCTCTTCCTATGTTTGAACATGAGTGAGTTCAAGGTTACTCAATGAAAACCTAATTTGGATCCACTCTTTCTTTTTTTTCTCAAAGTGAAAAAGTGCAACTGTGTCTGCATTTTCAGCAGCTCTTTCTTCAGCACGTTGTTCTCTGATCCGTTCATTCAACTAAGGCAGCTAAGTGGGCTTATGAGACACACTGGCTCAATCTGTCTAAGTAATATTCCCTTTTATTCTTTATGAAACATCAAAAGGTCTTTGGCATGCCTCCGCATTACAGCATCAGCCATGGATAAAATACTACTTTCCTCCCATTATAGCCAGATCCATTTTAGATAAGAACCCTCCTCTGTTTCCACAAAACACTGCATACCTCATGCAGCCTGGTTGCTTTTCTCTCCAGACTAGGGAATGTAGAGAACCTTAGATATTCAACTCTAAACTCTGCAGCACTCTTACACAAGAGACCCATACAACATCAAATCAATTATACAGTAGATGAATGATTTGTGTGTTGTATCTAGTAAACCTGTTTCCCTTCTCTCAAAGTCTCAGAGTGGAGATGGTCCTGAAGGACACCAGGCACTCATGCCCATCATGAAAGTACAATAACACAATAATCTATTCATAAATATATTCAACGGATATCAGAAAATGCAGGTGGACTGAACTGACGAGATTCTCTCTTTATACTCTTCAAGGTATTCAAGTCCTGTTTGATAAGTTAACGCTATAGACCACAGTAGATGTACAGAATGATGTTGCAGCTCCATCTCAAAAGTTTTCATTTTCAGACAACTTCCACTTTTATTTGGTGCCAATATATGGCATATGTGGCAGAATAATAAAGTAATTACCTGCACTCTCTTGTAACCCCACCTCCCCTCAACATGACATGCATGTGATGAGGTACTTCATTATCATAACTGCAAAATTCACACAAAGAAAGCAAATAATTATCTTTAGTAACAGCCTATTTATGTCTACTTAGGTGTACATAATAAGACATTAATAATTATCACATTACATTTCCAAACAATCAAAATATTCAACGAGATGCAATTAATTCTAACACTAGATAACATAACTCCAGGTTTTACAACAAGAATGTGATCCACAATATTTCTCTCCAACTGCTTCTAGTGTCAACAAATCATAGCCTATAATTGTGCCCTGTTTTTACTTAGGTGAACATGAAATCAATATATAATTATGCCAAACAACCAGGATATTCAATGACAAATGCAGCTGAGTCTACTTAAAAAGAAGAAAAAAGCAACCTCAGGTCAATTTATAGCAAATATGTGATCCACAACATTTCTGTCTGCCTGCTTTCTGAGTCAACATTTAGAGTTTAACATCACAACAGCTCTTTCACTGGATAATGCTTGATTTTCAAAATAAAAGAGAACACGCCCCACACTTCAACTCACACAGCAATGTTATAAGAACAGACAATAACAGTCGTCAAAGTAACATGGAAAAAAGATACAAATTACCCCCCAAAAAAAAAAATAAAATAAAAAATAATCCCAGATCTCAATGATATGATATAATTGAAAGTATCAACAATACTGACTGACTTTATGTATTTTTTTTTTTTTGATAGACTGGAAATAATTTGGAAATGACGGGCGCACTTGAGTGCCATATAGAACGGGCTCTCCAGGGTGCTACGGGGGCTAGAGGGTTAAACAACTTTTGAAATAGTTCTTAATATGTATATCTCCATTAATATCTCCATACCTCTCGGATTTTCACTCCAGATATGCACTTTGATGAGTAAACACTCTGGAAAATGTATGATCTTGAAATGTTTCAGTTACTCTTCTGCCACAGATCAATTGTGACAAAAAACACAAAAACAAACAGCAACATTTCCTGTGAATCATGCATAAGGTTAAAGAATGAGCTTATTTTATTCCTGGGCTTATTTTATTATAGATCATAGGGGGACAATCATCCCGCAAAACAGAACTGAATTTTACATCAATATGAACCTCAACAAAATACCATTTCTAAAGATTGGATGAAAGAAAATCACAGTTTAGGAAAGCAAATCTGGCATATTTTAAATGTACTGCCAGATTTAAGCAAAAATAACAAAATAGTAAAAACAAAATAGAATAAAATAGCAGGATTCCCACAAATGGCATAAATGAAGGTATGTTTTACAATGCCAAGCGGCTTTGATAAATAGTGGCATTGCTTTTGTATTCAACTGCAAAACAAGCTTTCAAAATCCATCATTTATGTGGCCTGACTGGAGATTGAAAATGCCCACTCCCTTCATTTCCATCCTAATGCTCCTCCTGCGGTGCCCTTATTTCTCTTTCCCCACTGTTCTCCATCACAGCCACCACCTATGGTGAGAAGAACGAAAAGCATATCTATCCAGAAGTGTCATGACATGTGAGAACAGACTCAACACTGAATTTGTCCTTATAGGAGATGTGTGAAGAAGAGATGTGTGAATCATAAAACCCTGCTCTCACACAGGGATAAGTGAACCAAGCAATGTGCAGGTTCCATGTGTGAAAGGGCTTTCTGTCTGTCTGATTACTCTATATCTCTTTTATTTTTCCCCATGGATGAGTGTCCTGTCAAAAGCAACTGAGACTTAGAATGAGCAGATGGTTAACAGTGAGACTTTTGTCCCTGTGACCTGCAGAAAGGTCTATGTGTCAGCACACAATTGTAGCATTTATATATTTTGTTGTGTGATTTTGCATTGGAAGATTGAAAAGACAATGCATGCTGAAAAAGGTTCTCAGTATCAGCTCAAATAATTTAATAAAAAGGCTACACAAAATCCTATATCTCAATAGAAGGTTGTTTATTAATATATATTTTAGCTTGATTCCCAAAATTACCAGTACAAAGATTACAAATTTAATTTCAAGTCCAAAATACCATGGATCCTAAATAAAATGGGGCTTACACTTTGAAGTAACTAAATCACCTGCTACACATCTATGCCAAGTACATGGGTTGGTTATGTTTGGTAGCATCTAATTTAGATTGAGCAGCATTTGTCCATCATATTGCTGGTTGGTTGTTTGTGTTTTTGTGGTTATATTTAATCTTCAGTTGCTGACGAGCAGGCTTACGTTTTGTACCTGTTGGGATCTGCATGAATATTAAATGCCCTGCGCACACACACATACACAGATTATAAATGTTGAATAAGTGGAACACTCGAGACATAACTTTTTTTTTTTTCATTAATACTTGCATGTTGACTCTGTCAGTAATTTTCTGCCACGCCAGCTCATGTTCTTTTGCTGCTGCTACTGCATTGCTTTGCTTCTTAAATATATACTCATCATCTGCATGCATTAATTTATATTTCTAACTCCACTAGGGAGAAGTAGGAGGACTGAGTCCTTTGTTTCACTTGTTGCAATAGTGAATCATGTTATCTGTGTTCCATTGATGAGGGCTTGGTATCTCCTCATGCCCAAGCTTCACTCAGGGTTACTTTGACTAAGACATGATTGAACTAACTGTTTTCACCTGTTCTGAAACTGCAAACTCTGACAGCTCAGAATTATTCAACCTAGAGTTAATGTTTTAACTCAGAGTTTGTTAAACCTGCTTCCTGAAACAGGCCCCAGGTCATGAACAACTACACAGCTCACTGATCCATGATGATGAGATTAGAAGACCACCTCACAGCATGTGTGTAATAAAATGCCAGAGCTGACATGTCACCTCTTCTGCCAGTTTATAACAAAGCCCAGTGCTGAGAAATGCTGCACAAGCTCCATTGTTTGGAGCACAGCTCTCTCCTTGTAGGGTGCCATGACAATCAGATCATCGAGGAGAATGGCACTATGATGCCTTTCCTGTGTAAATGCTCTAGAGTTGTCTCCACTCATTTGGAGAAGGAGCGCCGAGCCAGAGAATAACAAAAGGGTAGCCTGCTGTATTGATACTGTACTCCCTGGAAGAAGAAATACAGGAACTTTCCTGTGCATATGGATGGTTGGCACATAAGAGTATGCATGTTTTAGGCGATGGATGTCAACCAATTGCCAGGACACAACAAACATGTTGGATAGTCAACATGTATAGAGAGAGATATAGAGAGAGATGGGTCCAAAATTGGCCTCATCCCACCTATACAGCACCAGGAAATAGCGGGAGTAATAACCCTCATTCTCCTCGCCTTATTCACCTGGAGAGACACAGAACATAGCCTCGTTCTCTAGGAGTTGTGATAGCTCTACCGTCAGAGCTGTTATCTCTGTCTAAGATGATGAACATATCCAACTGGTAAATGGAAGGGGTTGTGAACTGAAGTCCGTAGCCCTTTGAGATTAATTGTGTCTTCTATGTGTTCATGAAGAGCAGACTTTGTCACCCTGAAAAGTCTAAAAACAGCCTCTGTCGACACTGCCAATAACCAGTGCAGTACCTTCGCCAGCGCTGTGCAAATGGTTGCTTGCCACAATCCATGGGAGGGCGCAATGGAAAGGGCTGGTCCTAAAACTGATTAAGACCATGAAACCAACTTAAGCCATGCTGAAAAACCCCCACTGACTTGCACCGATGGGGGGAGGTTGGCAATAACCGTTTATGGTCTGTTGAACACAATTGAGATGGGGATTGATCCCTGCTCATGAAAATGCGAGAGTGACCAGGGTGTCTCAGCAACTGAAACACTGTGTGTGTGCGCAAAGGAGGAAACGTGTGTGGGGGACATAGTGTCAGCGGACACAGCTGCAAAATGCTCAGTGGAGACAAAAGCAGACTCAACTGGGTGAAACTGCTCTTAAATAACAATTGGGTTGCCCTGAAAAAAGGCCAGGATCAAGACATATGCTCCCTGTGCCCCTAGGATTGCCACTGTTATTTGTGAGGTGCTTTGGTGGGTGGATTGGACAAGGTGCATGCTGTTTGTTGGTTCTTTGTGGTGGGATGGGCCGCAGCCACAGGAAGAGGATATTGCTGAGTGGGAGGTTGCATTGGAGCAGGTGGCAACAGCCGCTGCAGGGTGCTTTGCTATGGAGCAAGCATCTTGGCAGCACTACCGGGAGACTCAGTGCAGCTTTGCTCTAGTATGTATGTTTCCTTACTTTGTCTGCTTCCTTGACTGATTCATACCGATGTGCAGTGGCACTCTGGAGGAGTGGACCAAAAAGCCCAGCTGGGCAGATGGGGCCGTCTAGCGGGAAGTGTTATGTGTGGGAAGCTGAGACATATGCAGCCACCTGTTTTACTGCATTATCATCTGCCATGCTATAATCCTGGATAAGCCCACCATTGAGGCCACAGTGAGGGTGATCATAGCTTTTATGATGTCTGTTGCTAACTCCGGGGAAGTGCACCAGACTTTATGGCCATAGCAGAGACAGCAGAGAAAAGCAGCATAATGGTATTGGTTGCTGGAGTCACTTGAGCAGCACATAGGTGTGAACAGTCAGAGATACAGTATGAGCATAAACTTGGTCCCGAGGAGGCTTGCGTCTGCTTAAGACAGCTTCTTTAGGAAGCATGATGGGGGTTGTGGGGGATATATTTGTATTCCCTGGGTCATGCTGTGGTAATTTTCTATTCCAGAAGCAGTCCGTCATAATCCCTCTCTTCCAGTAAGGTTAGGGTTAGGGTTAGTATCCTCTGGTAACCGAGGCCAGGTGGAGACGTCAGTTGACTTCAGTTAGTGTTAGCATACGGTCTTGTTTACAGTTCAATAATTAATAGAGGCATAGATGTGTAAAGAGTAAACTTATTTGGAGGTGGAAAGGGTAAGGATTTTGAAAAGGGTTTAAATACTCTTGTGTGGAAGTAGGCCTCATAATTAAGTGGCACTGTACAGTGTTTGACTTGTACTGTAACTCTGTTCTCCTCGATCGAGCTTCAAAAATGTTAATGCATAAGACATATCTATTTCCTTGTAAGCCTTTTACTGTGGCTTAACTAGCTCTCCATCAATACTTTGACAGTGGCCAGGCTCTTTTCTAGTGGCAAGATGATGGGAAAACCATGCTCTGTATTTCTGTGGACTCTGGTGAAAGGATGGACACCAGCGCCTTCAGTTTTCAGGGGTTGGCGGGTTGCAAAACACTGCTTCCATGTAGGGCTAGAGCTCTGTGAGGCAAGGCCACACTGGGACCGGTCCTGGAAAAGTGCTCCTAGTTGTGGTGAGGAAGGACAAAGCTGCAGTCAAAGGACACATGACCCGTTGTCCTCGAGCTCATATGCTCCCACTGGGGATGGGGCAGCCAGGAAGAGGGAGCTGAGTTCTTGAACTCATGCTCACTACCATGCTTCTTCCCCAGGATGTCTGGGACGATACAGACAAAGATGTCCAGCTCTTCTGGTGAAAAAAGTCAGTCCAGCTGCTATCACCCTCATCCTCCACACAAGGTGGTATGAACGAGTCTGCTTGATGCTGCAATTCCAAACTGGCAAGCAGTTCGGGAGTTGAGCTCCATTCAAGTGTGCTCAGCACCAAGGTGGCAAGGATGGGAATCCAATTGTAGACAGTACCCCAGCACTTTGGGCTCATTCTTCTTCTCTCTAAGTGCTTTCTAATATGCTGAAGAATAAATGGGAGCAGAGAGCAGGTCACAATGGTATTATATACCCAAGATGAGGACCTGAGCGGGCCAACTGTGCGGGGCACAGAATCTTCATGACTGCACATGGAGATAAACTGAACAGGGATAGCTCTTGGAGGGCAAAGCCTATATAAAACAGAATAGGGCCATTATGTCTCTCACTCTTGGTCTCCTGTATGCTGTGTCCCTCTCACATCACAGCCACTCCTAAAGCATCTCCTGCCACTTGTGCAGTCCACAGCAATACCAGCATGACCATTATCATCACAATAGCAGACCCTGTCCACATCTGTGGCACAGGGTATGCTTTAGTGTGTCCCTGTTCTTTGTATGAAAGTTTTATTCAGCACAATGTACTACAGGTCTGACAAGCAAATGCATTAACAATCAGCATTACTTCCATCTGAGAGCAGAGAGACAAGACAGCACCATGGAAACACAGGCAGACCCTGCAGTTGGAAAACAGCCTCTGCTCTTACACCAGCCTTGTTTATGTGTTGTTGGAGGTAATGGTATAGATTGAGTCTTATTACCTAGAATAAAGGCCATTTAAATTCATCATATGACTGAGCTTTGCTGTTTTTACAGGTAATTTCACTTGTTTTCGTAGAAATCTAAAAATAACACACCATGTCTCATCTTGGTAGTGGTATATGATTATAAGGTAGACATTGACATTATGTCAATACTGCACTTCAACCACAGAACCCACTTTACTGATAAGACCTGACCAGGCTCCAGTGTCTAATGTTTGTGTTATTGGCTTTTTTTATCAATACTTTGTATCACTTTTATGACCAGAATACAGCATGGAACAAGCATGTATGGAATACATCATATTTTAATAGTAGCAACATTCCGCTGAGACATCTGCCTTGTCATGGATGACTGTCATTGCAAAAAGTGACCCAACCTACTTCATAAAGCAGACTAATAGAAACCAAGCCAATGTGATAGCAATGAGAAAGCTGTTAAACCTGGTGGATGGTGACAGAGAAATGCATTGTGCCTTATCTTTTTTTAAATATGTAATAGTGCCGCTCTGCTTGAGAAAAGCTTGTTTTCTCAAAAGGAACACAATGAGGTTACAACCATTGTTGTCCACACCACAACACACTGCATTAGTGCTGTCTGCATTAACATCTCTCTATTTGTCTTGTCACCATTAGGATAAAGAAATAGATAAAACATAAATATATCAACAGTCAACGGAAGAGGGTAAAAATGTTGGTCTTCAATTAATCCAACTGCCATGTGTGCTTTATCTTTTTAATGAATTGATTATTATGTGTGGTCATATTTCATTGAGGAGTGACAACAATTCCATTGTCATGGAAACCAGTATAAAACAATATGAAAGGAGTACAGATAAATTTGGCCTTCTATCCATTGCTGCTCAGGCTTTTAATGGCAGGTGGTCATTAACTAATTATATTAGAGGCTGGTTTTGGAATTTTCTTCACTGATCCTTAAAAAGAAAAATCACATATTAACTCATATACAGTAGGTGCCTTTTTGAGTCAGTCACATGTGCCTCATACAACAGTACACTGTGATCTAATTAAAATATGTATTTACTATTGTTAAGGCTTACACAAAAAGCTACTTCAATAATTGCAATCCACTAGAAACCCTTAAAAACCATTTGCAGAAATTAGGCCATCATATTATTTCACTTCAGTGAGTCTGAAGAGAATCTTCTGTGGCAAGTACTGGGTGACTTATGTTTGTTATGCATATAATGTCATGTTTCATTGGCTTCATTACACATTTTGTAAAGATTTCATCAGCCCAGGATAGTTTCTCTGCTCCTACAGAATCAATAGTGGTGCGATAGATGCATCCTGTTAGTCACTGACAGTGTTCTCGCTGCTCCAATCTGGCCAGAGCACACCAGAGTGAGAGCTGAATCTCAATAGTCAGCTCCTGCATTACATGAAATGAATAACTTGTAATCACATCTCACTCTTGTATTATTTTTCCTTTTGTGAAGAACTATAACGGATAAATTGTCAGTGGAATAAAAACATGCAGCTTTGTTCCTCCAACACATTCAGATAAAGGAGGCAGAGAGCCCACAGATGAGTCAGTCAGGTCAAACATCCACAAGTACACACACACGCACACACACACACACACACACACACACACACACATACATACATTCGCACACACACAAAGAGAGTCTTTGAATCTATAGTTTACGATAAATGATGTGAAAGGCAGATTATTGATGTATTCTGGACTGCAGAAGTATAAAATAATTGCCTTGTCTGAAATCACCATGCAGTATTTTCCTTTAAAAAAAAAATCAATGAGATAAATACAAATTCAAAAATTGAGTAAATGTAGCGGTCAACAAATCACTGTTTGAAGAACATTACATTTTCTTTTTGCAGCCTCAATCTCTTTAGAAAAACTAATTCATCTGACATTACAGATTTACACCAACAGAACAGCTGCTGAGGGGTTTCATTGGTTCTTATTAGCTTTAACCCTAGCAGGAGGAGTCAAACTCTATCTCTTTGATCTGAAGCTTAGCCACAAAATAGTATAGACATGAATGCACTGTTGCTCCATGCTTAGAAATGTTATCATGTTTGAAATACATAACTTTTTTGTCTTGGATTTTACCTCCACAGACAGAAAGTGATGATGCTTAAAATGAAAATAAATTATTTCATGAGTGATTTTAACAGTATCTATTGTCCTATGGCTGCCATCAAAATGCAGCTGATAAATATGCAGCCAGCCTCCAATTTTAGAAGTATAGAGGCAGACCAGTGTATGTTAACCTTGATTGAAGCACCTGGAAATGACACAAGGTTGGTACAAAATAACCATACGTACACCTCTACACGTGTCAGACTTCTATCTGTTCATGTGGTAGAGGTTGGAATACCTGGATAAACTGTGCATCATTCTTTCCCTTTAGATGACCATACATCCACAAGACAGAACGAATGCAGACAGTAAAACAACTTGAGACTCATTCATATGAGGAAGTAAAAATATTAACATTGAAAATAAAAAATAATAAAATAAAAGACAATGAAAAAATGTGAAAAAGAACATTTTACAACAATAATGCAGTAAAAAAAGTGGTTAAAATGAAATAAATAATGTCAGTAAATCATTCTTCATTAAAAGAGAATCTAAAGTGTTAGCTCTCAGATCCTCAAGCAGTGTTTCAGCAGCTCAGCGTGATAGAAGCTAAAAGCCAGAAGTCCTTCAAAGGTCCTGCACTTTGGAACAACTGAAAGACTAAGCCAAGCCAGAGGACATGAGGGGTTGTACAGGTTCATACATTGCAATCATGCCAGGCATGGAAGCTCGTGTAAGACTATAATGTGCTTTACAAACAAGAACATTCATTTTAAAATCAGTAATGCAATGTCACTACAGAAGAACAGCACATTCGAATAACAAAGTGCTGTAGTCAAACCTTACAGCCCAGCAACACACCACTGATGAAGAATGTAACACCAGTAATTGCAGTCAATTACTGGTACTGACTGGACACAATATACAATAAAAATACACTAGATTGCAATAGATATATCAAATACATGTTTATCAGGATAAGTGGCTAATGGCAGGTATTTAACCTATTTTCCAATAGCTGATGACAATCCATGGCATTTCATTATGGTGCTTAGCAACACTAGGCACAATACTGTACTCCACCTTTGTAGAATCCTTGTGGGAGTGCGTTAGTAGCTACTGAAGAGAACAGTGCCTTTATGTTATCAAGCAGGACCAGGAATGTATTGATTTGATGCACATACAGTATAAACATCAGATCAAAAGATCATGAGCATTTCTCCCAGCTGCTCTCTCTCTCTGTTTGAAGTATGATCCTCTATGTGTGTGATTAAATCTAAGGCTCTTTCAGTAGGGGACAACATATCACAATCACAATAATAAACACTGCTTCAGTTCAGGAAATATTCAGGAATATCTGAATGAAAGTTGAAGTGAGCAGACTGTGGTAAACAGTCCACACAGCTATTTTATATGTGATTCACAGTGAGCTTTAAATCTTGGGTCATAGTGGGAAAGATGAGAGCAGTAAATCCATGTCCCGGGATGACAAATTCTGGGAGCGGATAAACATCACTAAAGACAACAAGGACATCATTTTATGCCACCAAACATGAATGTGATTAATATAAGGGCAGGCACAGGCACACGAGTGAGCTTTAACCCAGCCTTGCCCAGTACACACTCTCCCTCTGTTGTAAGCATGGTGCTACACCTTTCAGACCAACATGTCTTTACTTCACTCTACTGAGTAACTGAAAGTAGACTTGATGAGATCTGAGCAGGACTGGAGGGCATGTCAGTGTCATTGCTATTAATCTGGAGTTCACAATAGGTTCCTACAACCCAGTGGAGGGAATCACTGTAACAGCTTTAAACTCCGGCTAACCCAACATGTCTTGTCAAGACACCCCAAAAAAAAAACATGTTTGGGCTATTTGAAAGATGGTGTACATTATAGTAAAACTGTTGATTCACGGATGAGTTAAGGTGGAGACAAGCAGGGAGATGATCCTCAAGATTTTTGGTCACAGCCAAATTCTCTAAGTTGGTCAACTTTTCTTGAGGATGAAAACAAGATAAAAAAAGACAAGATCCACAAAAGCTGAAGTAAGTCCTAAAGGAGATGCTTTTAGTGCATTAAAAGCTAAAGGCAAAATCCCATTGGGAGAAAAAACGGAAGTTGCTTAACACTTTTCACAGCAATCTACTTTTTACACTATGATTTATGGATGTATTTTGTGGGAAATTTTGTGGGAATGTATTTTGAAGATTTTTTTTCACGTTCTTAATACTCTTATTAACATGGGAGTTAAGACATTTCCTGCTTTGTGCAAATGTATGTTTATTATTATTGAAACAATCCAGAACAATGGAATACTGCATGCTCCAAAAATCTGCTTTCAGTTAGATATGAGTTAGGAACACACACACACACAAACACACACACATACACACACACACACACACACACACACACACACACAAAAGCACAGAATAATGTTATGAGAGCAAAATACACACACAGTCTGTCTCTCTCTCTTGCTCGCTCACACACACACACACACACACACACACGCTCGCTTGCGCATGCTCACACATGCACTAATACACACACCTTTGGCAAGCAGGACAAAGTCTCTCTGTATCAGCTATATGTTTGGTATTTTAGACTCTGCTTATTATCCAAAACATTATTGCTGCATCACTTCCTTATTTCCAAACTACAGGCTGGGACAAGGGTCAAACAGAATGTGTGTGAGTTAATCATGCATTAAAACAATGATGTCAACGCAAAATTAACACATTTACTTAGTCAGCCCTACTTACAATAGATTTATTATTTATAAAATAGTATAATATGATATATTGTACATTCTTCTATGTTTATATTATTTAGGATTCCTTAATTATGTGTATAAGTTTGACTATTACGCACCACAGCAACACCAAGGCAAATCTCTTGTATATAGAAACCTAGTTGGCAGTAAACCCAGTTCTGACAAATTTATCAACTGACAGGTATCATAGTTCCTATGCCCCACCATAGTACTACAAAATGCACAACAGCACTTCCTGTGGTGATGTAATAGCCCTGAGGATGGTGGGAAACGAGAGCTGTTCCCATCCCAGAATTTAATATGAAGTCAAGAGCCATACAGCTCGAGCTCAGCAGTTGTCTTCTGAGACAGAGATAACCCCGCAGCGAGATGGGATGACACCCCGCTGAAGAGGCACAGCTTCGCCCTCCTATAGTCTAATGGGATTATCAATCCAGCTGCTTTGAATAAGAATCATATTATCTGTCAGAGCATGGAGAGATATTGCAACAAAAGCAACAAAGAAGCAGTATATCTGACTGCTGAGGCAGAGGTTAATAATCTAATGGAAGATGGGGTTCTTTCTAAATAATCACACCATGAAAAAAATAGTTTTGGTACTGTACATAATCACATAGCTGCTTACTGCTATTTCTTCCTGAAATCTAATCTAAAATCCCACTCAGTAAGAGGACAATAACATAAACATGCCTGATGAAGTATGCTGTAAACATACTTCTTTAAACAACTAATAATACCTCCATGACTGTGTTCTAAGAAATGGCTAGGAGTTTATATTTTTGCTCTTATTACGTGGATTATAATATTTTGACTTTCAAATGTTGCCATGCAGCCAAAAAAGTCAGAAAAATATTTTTTCTTTCCACGGCCCTGATAAGAGCAGTGAATAGCATTGCAACATTTCACACTCACATACATGCACTAGTTTTCTAAAGCCCCCATCAAGTATTTCACTAGATACTATTTTAGACGGAACTGCATTCCATGTGTTTTAATGTAAAAGCCCATCCCTTGCCTCTTCTAGTAATTATTCATTTTTATGTGTGAAGGTGATTATTACTTTCGAAAGTAGTGAGTGTTTCATGTTCAATCATAATTTACATACTTTATATTGTTTTACAACCTCCCAAGGTCTTTGAACGACTACTGTGCAGAAGTCTGCTTCATCACAATCTCATATGACATGATTTAACACACTCAATAAAAAAGACTGTCACCATGTGGGATTTACTCATCAAATCAATGATGACTCCATGCAAGGCTTTTATCCACACAATCTATTTGAATACAAGATTCAGATTATTGTCAAGACTTCAGCTGCTGTTCCACTGACACTTTTACATTTAACAGGTCCAATTATTATTTAGTCTGGGAAAGGGAGAACTGTATGTCTCATAGTTGAAATGTACTGAAATCAAATTGGCATGTATGACAAAGATCAGGCCGTACCACCTCTTCACTATCAATGCTATTGTTAACTTGGTATTCTAATAACGTCCTATGTTGGAGTTTGTAAAAATAATATCTCAAAACCTTGACTGATTTCTAATCATTGATGTGGTTTTTTTTTACAGCAGTCATTTTGAATGAATCCACTGATGAGACCCTCATTCAATTCTGCTATTCCAGTCATGCCAATAAGAAAGCATTCACTGTGCAACTGAACTGTTTCCAAATGAAATGCAGCTATTACTGTTATTAGTTACACCTGTTTGACAAAATATCCATTATGAGAATGGTCTAATCACATGTTTCAGACCAACTGCAAAATCAAACAGTGTGCCAGGAGTGATTAGACTGCTCACTCAGGGTTACAAAATATTATGTTGTAAGTTCAGTGCAATATGTCACCTTGTGTGTACAGTACATGACCCATGGATTTCTAAATTGTTGTTTATGCCAGCATTAAATAACATTTAATAAAAAATGCAATGTCCTGAAGGCAAAATAAAGGAATACATCAACTAAATTGCTGCCATTAATTCACAACCACTCACTAAAACATATCAGTTAACTTGGTGGTGTGAATGTTAAATGTAGTTTTCTTTTTTCTTCTGTTTGCCAAAAAGAGTAAACTGGTGTCAACGCTCTTTCACTGTACAAACAATAGCCTGGCAGAAATACAGAATTTGGGTTCATGAATAGCCAAAAGCATCGAACTGACAGCCAGTAAAGAGAAGTTTGGAAAGTAATACAACATTCTCCTGATGTTCTGCAATAACTTCAGAAAGCAAAGCACTTTACAAACTTTGTGATTCATCTTATCTTTCAGGCTGATGGTTGCACTCAGTTAGACGTAAAACAAACAAACATTTAGCATCCATCCTTTTTTCAGTCTGTCGTTCTGTCATCACATTTTCGTATCTTGCTTGTCTTTTTAACACCTATCACACTCCTGTTTTCATCCTCTCTTCTTCTCTTCCTCTTTTCATCAGTAAAATCTGCACATGAATGTCATTCCAAAGAAATGGCAGTGTTGTGGCAGTCTCATATTTTGCTTTGACCAGACTTCTGCTTCACAGATAAACCACGGGAGTGCAGCGCCGACCGTGAAGAGTAACAATGTCCGGACTGATAATAAAAAGACTTCAGTCCACATTTCTCTGCATGGGAAGGTATCCCCTGGACACAGAAGGTGAAAGGAGGGGCAGGACAGATGGAAGGAGAAGGGAAACAGAAAGCTGAGTGCCACAAGCATACAACATTAACTTTCACTGCCCTTTAAGTCAATAGAGAATGGAGAACATCTTACTTTGGTAAACCACACCAATGATGCCTGATATATTCATGTCTGATCATGCATGAAAACATACTGATGTTGCAATGGAAGACCAGCTAATGTATTATAGAAAGTGTCAACATGACTGTGAATGCCATTTCAAAGATAAACTATGTATGGATGGAGTAATGGAGATGAAGTACATTTCAAGAGGCCTCACAGAGGTCAACTATGTGGCTCACATGTAGATTGTATAGGCTTGATGAGTGTGCCGTCATACTTTAGTTTTTCCCATTTAAATGAGTGTTTCTTTTTAGTAACTAGCAGACCACATGTCCTCATGCCAGACTAAACACATATATGAAACCTACTAACCATGCTAAAGTAGTATTACTGTTCACCGCATTATCATCATGGTTTGCCAACATGATGTGAGGTCTCTTCTATTTTTATGATTTTTATCAGCAGATTTCACAACTTCTACATGCCACAGCCAACAGTGAAACTTCACCTACTGTTGACAGTAATATTCTCTTGTCTAATATTTATGTGACTGTTACATCCCTCCCACATCCCTCTGTCTGCATTCCATTATGGAGGGCTTTCTTTAGAAATATATTTTCTTTAGCATCTAACTTCATGTCAACTCATTCCCTCTTTATTTCTGACACAATGCAGCAATTTCTAATTGTTCCCAGCTTCTGTGTCAGTACTGCTTCTCCCACCCAACACATGTATTTGTGAACATTGATGGCATCTACTTTTGCTTCAGAATATGCTCATTTATATGTTTTTTTTAAACTCAATCAATCAATCAATCAATCTTTATTTGTATAGCGCCAAATCACAACAGAGTTATCTCAAGGCACTTTACACATAGAGCAGGTTCTAAACCGCACTCTTCAGGTTTTAACTTTAAAGAGACCTGTTAACAAACAGAAACCCCTGATTTAACAACATTCTGCAATGGTTCAGATGGGTGTTTTTTATGATATCCTCCACATTTTCTAATGAATTAGCAATGAGTTGAATGATTTTGTTAATCTCCTCAATAGTAAAAATCCTGACCTTAAGTTCTCATTTCAATATGATCATAAATGTGTGTCTTTCTTTGATATGAGGACTGAATTATGCAATGGGAGACTCATCCCTACATTATATCAAATAAGAAATTAATAGGAATACATTCCTTCTAGCCAGCACTACTCATCACAGAGCTATGAAATATGGTTTACCCTCGAGTCAGTTCTATAGGCTCATAAGCCTATGTTACTCTATTGAAGAATTCATCAATAAAGCTAATGTGGTGAAAAAAGTTTTTTGGACAGAGGACAGTCTATTGATGAAGGTTACCAAGTTTTCTAAATCCAGCTCTGATCTTGTTTTCATCTTTCCCTTGCATCACAATGTATAGCCCTATACAAATTGGGCCATTTTGGCCTCTGGCCCAGTATTAGTCAGGCATTTTAAGAATCCCCCCCCCCCTATAGAAGAGGTCCTAACTTACGTAACATGCTGGTGCGAGCCAACATTAAGGAAGGTCCAAAACAGTCTCTTTTAGCTTCTCTAAAAGAGCGGAATTATCCATGTGGCAATCAGCCCAGTACAACACAAGGAAAACTCCTGTTTTTAGACATCCAACATTGGGCAAAGGTTTTTCTGTTTTGAGTTTTTCACATGCAGTACAGAAAATGTTATTTATTTATAAAATGTCCATGTAATAAGATTCATCTTGGTAAAACTGCACATACTGAAACAGAGGATTAGTGAGCATGAGAGCTCCATCATTTGCAATGATGTTAACTATCATGTTGCCTGTCATTTTAATGAATTCTCACACCCCATCTCCTCTCTATGATTCCAGGACACTAAACTCATTTAATTGCCAAGAGGAGGAGATATGAAAAGAAAGATATGCCAAAGGGAGCTCTACTGAATTGACATATTAGTTACACTTAAGCCTATGGGGCCTCAACAAGGATTTTGATATGAGTATTATGCTGTAATCCAAGATGTTTCTTTTCTTCATTTCAAGTGTAGAATTTGAGTTTTATGGTTCATGGTTACCCTTGCATAATACCTCTCCATAGTTCTTCATTCTTTTTTTTTGCTTTTTTCTTTTAGATCTGGGGATCCCAGATCCCTGATTCATGATGCATAAAGCCTGATCACTGTCAAAGCCCAATTTACAATGAGATGAATTCATATATGTATTGTACCAATGATTGAATTATGTTTTATATATATTCACTGGGCACCACCAATTTTTGTGTTCTATAACAAGTATGACTTCCAACTGTAGGCCTCATTTAAAAAACTACTATTCCCAACAGGCGGAGCTTCTACCACCAGGGTATGCACAGGTGTATACTGCCGATGATTAAAATGGGAATACTTATTTGTACCTGCCTGTTCATTATTAATATCTGTTGCTCTGATGAAGGTCTGATTAAAACTCAAAATACTGCATCGATCTAAGTGTGTGGATATCTGTTTTTTAATTGTGGACTCATTGATGCTTCCAGCACCTTACAAAGATTTAACCAGAGTGGTGGATTCGGGGAATGCGTACCTATTCATGAACAGGTGGCATTCAAAACAAGTTTTAGGATAAGACTGCGGAAATGTTCTTGCACCACACCTTTGGCCACCAGCTATGATTGAGCTGGTGGGTTACTCGAAAACAGTGGACTCTTCCATCCATATAAAAGCCTATATAGTTGTATAATAGCTCTAGGCAAAATGATACACATCTTTTCTTGAGACTGTATGTCCATGTGCAGACCATGCATGATTGTTATCTTCACCTGGTAGTTGAGCTGCACCTGTTGGAGTAGGACACATTACACTTTTACCCTTGTACAATGCTTATTTTGATCTGTAAATTGTATATACAGTAGCACACAAAATGAGCACACTGCATCATTAAAGTGTGTATCATGCTCTGAATACATTGAAAGTATAAATGTAATCATTGCATAATGAAACTGAGCAGTCTCAAATGATTCTGTAATTCAGTAATTATGATCAAAACAGATCATCCTTTGCTCAACTGTAAATACAGACCGTTTCCATGGCAGATAATTTGACTTGTCATATCAGGAAAAGCAGAGGTGTAAATACCAGCATTGATGATGGCTTAATGCCATTTGAATGTACCCAATAACCCATGTGAATGTACAAGCATGCATAATAACACAGCTGTGGATCTTGAACACCTAAAGGAAATACTGCCATAGTTAATGTAATTAGCTACACTTGTGCCTTTTCTGGTTAAACAAAGGAAGACCAAATACCATACGTATAGGTTTCATTTATATGATATAACATTTTGTGAATTTCAAATATTGTCATATTAATGGACACTGTTTTCCTTCAGTATAACTCATCCTGTCTTCCTTGTACTCATGAATATTCATGACAAATTAAGTAAAGGACTACTGCTTTTATTTCCTCTAATATTGTTTCAAATAGAGGCTGCACCGAGACAGCTGTGTAAAATTATACATTTAGTTGAATATGTTGTATGAATTATATTATTAGCAATTGGAAAATAAATAAATTACAAAATAGGCATGTAATCCACTGTTTGACTTTGAAGTTAACACACCCAAGGAAAGATGAGTGGAGAACAGTCAATACAGACCTGAGTAAAGTTCAGGATTGGCTTTGGGGATCAGCAAACGATTGAGTGATCTGACCTATAGCTAAAGTGTAGAAATGCTTGGCATAACTGAAGCAAGGAAGAAAACAACACCCCATCCAAAGTCTAGAAGGCAAAATGAAATCAAACTCTTTGTTTGGGAAGGAAGGGACATGAGGAAACAGTAAAGGAAAGCATCACTGGAGGAGAGAGTGGGTATCAGCCTCCTACAAAAATACATAAAAGATCACACAACAACACTGTGGAGGGCAGAAAAGAGTTTGATACAAGAAGAGGGCACAATATACCATGATTCTTTTAGATTTGTGACATGATTCTTAACAAAAGAAAAAATCATTGATCATTTAAAATGTCAAAGAAGGATCTTGGAGACTACTTGAAATTCACACACATTGTTGAGAGACAGGAGTAGAGAGTTATACCTCCAGATATACCACCTATCCCTCAACCAGAACAACATCTGGGTGACATCCCTCCAAAATGGAGCTGAAGTCAAGAAAGCTGTGAGGAAGGCAAGGATGGTTTCAGCTCCAGGACCAGACAAGGTTTCATATAGGCTGTATAAGAATACACCTAGATGAGATTCCTCTTGAAACAAATGAAGGTGTCATGGAATAAATAAGGATGCTTCAAACATCAACCATTTCTGACAAATCAATCACTTGGATATTGAAGGAAAGCATCATTGCTCAAAGGATAACAACTTGACTCCCCAGGATTGTTGGCAACAGATTCAAGCCACAAAAAAGGAAGAAATATATATGTCTTATTCTGCAATCTAGCCAGTGCTTTTGAATCCATCCCACATTCCCTCCACTGGACAGCCTTTGATTTCTTCCACATGCCAAGGACCATGACAAGACTGGTCAGAAATTACTTCCGAGATCTGTAGTTCTGTCTCACAACAACAGAATACACTACAGCACAGACATCTTTGGAAGTAGGAATAATGGCAAGATGCACCATCTCCCCTCTAGCCTTTACCATGGCAATGGAACAAATCGTCCGAGCATTCAGTTGAGTTGTAGGAGGAGAATGCCTGAGGACTACCTCCCATTCATGTTTACACGGATGACATAACCCCACCAAAGACTGCTGGAAAAGCCAAGTCAGTCAAACATACATAAAGTGGGCACAAATGAGTGGTTTAAACCCAGCATATCCAGGGGCATACAGAAACTTATAGACCATAGATTCCACATCAACAACACACCCATTCCAATGGTGTCAGAATTGCGTTTCAAGAGCTTGGTGTGGTGGTACAACGCAAGCCTCAAAGACCAGCACATCCAAATTAGGGAATAAACCATTGAAGGACTGTCCAGCATAGACAACACCATGCAAGCTGAAACTGTGATGAATATCTTTGGAAAAATATCAGAAACACCCATATTTGTTGCAGCTGGCTGGTGGGTCCAGAGGTTTGTTTGATTGTCATTAGATGGCAGGCTATCACACTGAGCAGAATAAAGACAAAGTAAACAAGTAGAACACAGCAGATACCAAACCAGTATCTAACAGACCTGAAGCAACTGCTAAGTGTTTAATGTGCTGTAGCTGAGCAGCTAATTATCTACCTGCTAATTGACATCAGAGTGGTATTTTTATCTCTGGTGAATGTTTGTTTGTTTGGTTGTTAAACATGCTAAGGTGCTGGGCAAGACTTGTGTTCCTATTTGTATGTTAGATAAGAAGGAGACTTTAGCAAGAAAGCTATTGTGGGTTGTTTGTACAGAGTATGTGGCTCTTATGTTGTTTAGAAGGCTGCTACCAGTCTCCATGTGACTGCCTCCTTTGCCTATGATAGAATGCCATGTTACTGCTTCATGTAAGATTTCATTTGCTGTAGTCTATCAAAGGACACCACTTACCTTAGCGGATTGGTGACTACTATTTAATCGAAATGATGTGAACATATATAATATGTATTATTAATTTATATATAACTGTTGTTTCTGGGGTTTTTTTCTTAAAGAGTGACAGAGGTCATGTGATTCGCTGAGCATATGCTTACTGTTGTAGACCAAAGAGGGGCCTGAAAGCGAACACACACTGACTATGGACACAATACTTTGCCTGTTGCTGCTAATTCTAATGTAGGAATGGTTTTGTACAGCAAATCAAACAAATCCTCATTGGAGCAGGGACAACACTTTGAACCTAAGCAGTCAGAGCAGAGCGCTAAGTAATACCAGGAGGAAGGGCAGAACTGGGAATGTCTTCAAAGCAGGCTGAGAGGGACATACTGGACTCTCATGTGAGCATTATCCAGGCCTTGAAAGCACATGAATGTCTGTTTTGTCATACATGAATTGAAACTGTATGTCCTTATTTAGTAAAGATGCAGTGGAGCTGGGAACTCGTAACAGACAGCAATTTAGCTGGTGGATTGTAGGAGATTGGGCTCAGCCCAGGTAGGTAGAAAGAAGCACATAGGTTAAAAGAAAAGAGCCCATTTGAAAAAGAACAGAAGTGGGAAAGTGGCAGAGAGGGAGGATAAAAACATGAGGAGCCATGTGACAAAGTGACAGATGGAAACACTCACAGCTACACAGTGTTTCTATATCACTGTACAGAGAATGGTTGACCCTCAGAGATTCCCCCTTCAGTGAAGCAGATCACAGCTGTAAATAAGTATGAGCGACAAGATTGAGCCTCCGATCTAGCATCCAACATACTATAACAGACAATCTTTTGAGAAGCAGGTATGCTGCAGTCATGTATTTCATTAATAAGATATAAATAATGGTGAATTCTGCTAAATATGCATGACCCAATACTCATGTTCTTTATTAAATGCTCTGCTATGACTTCTAAAGTAAAGTGATCTTGCCAGAGGGTAAAATGTCCAGTTTTACAGAACTGGGTCAGGACCTAGAGAGATATACCACACAGAGTGTAATTTTAAAACTCAAAAGTATTCAAATGCCAATGCTACTGTCTTTATTTGCATATTAATACCTTATTTTCCACATGCTGTATTCCTCCACAGACAGTCTGGCACTCAATAAATATTCATCTGAATGCACCAGCCATTCTAGTCAGTCTCTAAACTCTGCAAATTGACAACAATAACCCCATATCACATTCACAGAATTCCTACAGTGCAACGATTACTATTATTATTATTAGTAGTAGTAATGGAAGTAATATTAGCAGTGGGTAAATGCAAAGAATGGCCACAATTTGTGGTGCCATAGTATGGTATGAGGTGTTCTTCTATTGCATAAACCTTTCCAGGTCTATATTTGTATTTGGAAGCTCAACAGGAATATCTTTGCATCATTTATAGTTCAGAAAACTCCTTACATGTCGACCATGGTCTACCACGAGCCTTTTGGGAAAAACTGCCCAAAATGACCAGTCCACCTGGAAGCATAAATTGCACCTATATAAAATCAGTGTGACACCTTTACAAATATTCAATATGCCCTTTTTCCATTAGCAACAATCCCAGACAGCGGAGGCAGCATCCAGGGGTGTCAACATATCATCTCTTACAGAATCCAGTTTTTCAAATGGCCTTTTCTGGGGTAGCACAGACCTACTGTACAATCACAAGCAGCAGCATTGAAGAAATCATGGCTGCCTTTGAGGTTGATTTGTCATCAACCAGTGGAAAAAACTTAATACAACCTGTTTCCTCCAGACCAGACCACAGAGTGGCAGATATATAAGTCCTGTCATGATGAAAGAGTTGTAATAACATGGCTCTGCACACAAGCAACAACCCAGAAATCATGCAGGACCTTTAATTCAGGCTGGACATTTCTTTCAACCCAAGCTACTATGCACATTCAGAACAGATCAGTCACGTTGTGGCCATGTCATTGACACAGCGGTACTTCATTTTTTTGTACACTACAATACATAGCAGGGGAAGAGTGATGTTGAATATTTATGCCTATCATAAGTATTACAGTGCAGATATTATCTGAAACTTGCCAGATTGTGAGGAAGGCACACAGAGGCACACATAATTACTGTGAAAATGGAAAACAGCTCAGTAGAAATAAACAGAGACCTCCCACACCCCAACAAAATGCTTCATTAAAGAAAAGTACAATGGTTAGAAGCACAGCAATGGTAATTTAAAAAAAGGCCAACTGGAAACATAAATGCTCTACAAAAAATGAATAAATAAATAAATAAAAAAACAAAAAAATGAACATATTATTGATGAAACAAACAAGGCACACGTTTGTAGTCTGTGAAGTTAGGTGAAAGCAGACATATTGTGTTGATTAACTTTATAGATATACTGGGCACATAAATATGATGTTTGATCTGTAAACTAAATGTAATTACATGAAAACACATCAATGCCAATGTTATTATTGATATTGACACCAAATTTATAAAATAATAATAATAAAAAAAAAACATCCTCTCATGGATTGAAAGAGGCTCAACTCACCATCCACTGTTAAATTAGCCCTGAATATTGCAAGGCCAACACTGACATAAAGGTGGACTGTTTGGGACTCATCTACATCATGAAATGTATATAAAAAAATAATATTAATACCCTAATGGAAACATACTGACAGTCCTACACAAACACACACACACAAAGACACTGCAAAACCTCTCATCGCAGAGCCGCTAAATCAGTGACAACAGAGGTACCACACAGAAACTTTTATGAAGGGCTATGACTGTGCTTCTAGTGGCGGTCAAATCTCTTGAGGACTTTTTTTGGACACAGAGAGTCTGACAGCAGCTGCTGGCTGTTTAGCTGTGATTACCAGCTCTACATCGCTGTGGCTATTCATACTACACTGACTGATGGTCAGTCAATGTCCCTTTACCTCAAGTATCACACACCACATAGCCACAAGGCCATGTCCTCCATGGTCACTGCCCTGCCATCCCCTGCTACATTTTTCAAATATGCTAAGCTGGAGGGAGCTAGTCGACTCTAGGTGTGTAGTTATTCTTTAAGCATTAGCTCGATCATTACCTATCCAAACCTGTGCAGTGTCATAATAGACTCCAGTACAACAATTTCTAAGCAAAGCTTAGATTCAGTTTAGTTATTTAGATATGCTCATTCAACTCTATGAGGCTATAGTTTGTGAGAGCTTACATGTGTTTCTAATGGTTTATAAACCTGCTAAATAACATTAGAAGGGAATAATACACACACTAATCCACACATGCATACAGCACAGGCTTGTTTACAGGGCAGTTGAACAAAATCCAATTACCAGAGTTGCAGAGATAATTTTCCTTGAGTATGAAGAGGATGAGAGAGTGTTAATGGGAATGTTCACAAGGGAGGCAGGCAGTAAAGTGCCTTCCTTGCCTTCCATGTAGAGGTATTTGTTCTGTCCATTGTACTTGAGGAAATGATTTACTGCTTCAGAGAGTTCTCACTGAGGGAAAATGGACTGAGGGAAATCAATTCCGAATTTGACCCTTTGAAGGCAAGAAGTTGATCTCAGCAGAGCAGAGCTGGTCAAGGCTTCTTCCCTCTGCTTTCTTGGAGGATGTTTCAGTAAACAACATCTGACATGTCTTTGTTTTGTCCAACCATCACGAAGAGAGTAAATGGTTTTGTGAAAACAGAACAGCAGCCATGACATTATACAATACATAAACTACACCTTTAAAGGAATGCACTCCATCTGGGCTCATTTATCATGGTTGAATAATTAGAAAGGGCCTGCAATGTGTTTCTTTGAAAGATAAGACTATATTAAGACAGTATTTTGTTTACAGGATAAGGTTATTCTGATTTGGACAAATGCATGCCCACACATTCAAATTGCACTTAGATAGAAAACACAAGCTGAGCTCTTAATAAATTCACTTCCATTACTTCCAAATCATCATCAGGGCAGCACCATACAATGGAGAAAAAAGGCAAGAGAACTGAGACACAAATAAAGTAAATACAGACTCGTGGATCTCTTCCACTGCTCTCATGCAGGAGTCTTAGTGACAAGGCAGGGGGATCAGTGTGTAAGACTTATTTTTTTCACTGTAAATGCCAGGTCCATATCTGTGAGACTGTAGGTAAGGCCTATTGAGCACAGCACAAACTGTGATGAATTAACCGACTGTGGAGCATTCGCACAGATGTCGACTAGAAGAAACTGTTTCTGTATTGGAACCTCAGGCTGTTTATCTCTTGTCATTTACCTGCAGCAATAATCACAGTGGAGAAACAGTGCCTTTGTGATTTTTTTGCACATATCACTGTGTTGTAATCAAAACCAGCATCTTCATCCGAGCTTTCCTCAGAAAACTTGTTAGAACAGCCTGAACACAAAACCATCTATTGTATGTGACAGGAGTTATAATTTAAAATGTTTCACACTCTATACACAGTATAAACAAATGGATAAACTGGATATTGCAGTACAAGAGGACTATCTAGCCTTCAGCTGCCACTTAATAAATGATAAGGCTGGCATTTATTATATTTTATCTATTATGAACGACAATTCCCCGAAAAAACAAAAGACAACAGTCCTACTAACAAGTGTTGTCATTGTACATGTGTCATTGTGTTGCCACAGTGTGGTATTGCTTATGCCTCCAGCACAATATAACTATTTTATCATCTAAAAATTATTAAACCCAATACAACAACAACAACAACAACAACATGTTGCATTGGGAAAGTGTCCCTCATTCTGATCATCTCTAATCTTCAGAAAAATATACCCAAACTCCACTAGGTTGTGAATTTCCCCACCAGAGGAAACAGCACTTTGGGACATTAATGTAAGGGATACATATAGTGCTGTCACTAAACAACATGTCGGTAAGTCTGACCACCTGGCAATGATGTTACAGCTCACCAACATCACAAGGCTAAAAGCTAATGCAGTCACAGTTAGCCCTGATATGGACTGATAGTGCCCTGGTAGATTAAAGACATTTTCAACCAAGCCACAAATAAAATTCATGATTACACAGACTGTTAGTAGCTATATTAATCAGTGTACCTCCATATGTGTCTCCTCTAGAATTATTTCTGTTTTTCTCGATTAAAAGTGTTGGCTCAATGCAGATATATGTATGAAGATCAGGAAACGGAGTGGCGCTTTCAAGTCAGGGGACATAATGGGGTATAAGTGGGCACGAAATGAGCTACAAAATTCCATCAGAGCTCAAAAAGGGTATACTCCCGAAAGCTTGAGAGCTACTGTACCTACATATCAACACACAAAGGATGTGGCAGGGAATCCAATCTGTCACTAACTATGGGAAAGGAATGATTGGGACCAAGACCCAAGACACCCTACCAGACTACCTCAACAGTTTCTGTGCCAGACAGACTGAACAGAGAAACTGAGATATCGTATTATACCTATAGCCCGGAGGACTCTTCACTCCAGGTGACACACACACACATACACTAGCTTTCAGGGCTTTGAAGCAGGTAAATCCCTGCAAGGCAGCAGGTCCTGATGGAGTGTCATCAAGAGTCTTGAGGGTCTGTGCTGCACAGCTGGCAGGGGTGTTCACATACATTTCCTTCAGAGGACCTGTCTGAATACATACAATGCTGGTCCCTAAAACACATCCACAATTAATACATTTAGGTGAGAAGCCTGGAAAAGCTTGTTTCTAATCTATAAATGGTAGACCTCTTACAGTTTGCAAACTGCCCGAACACATCAGTGGGTGACCTGATAGACCTGGCGTATCACTCCAGAGTGGAAAATGTGTACACTAAGAGAACATATGCACATACAGTATGCTCTTTTTGCAGGTCTGCTTTCATTGTGCCACTGATTGTGAAGTTGGCAGACTTTGAAGTGCCAACACCAACCTGGAACTGGATTTTGGATTTCCTTACATACACACCATAGGTAGTGACTAAGGGTTTCCTCAACCCCAAACTCTATGCCCTGTACATTTATGACTGTGTTTCCATCAAGAACAACAAAATCATTATTAAAATTGCTGATGACACAACCATTCCTGGCCCCATCAAGGGTAGGGATGAGTCATCATACAGGGAAGAGATAAACAAAGTTATTGTCTAAGGATAGGCAACTGACCTTCTTCATAACAGAGAAAAACAAAGATCTAATCAAGAGGGATGAGGTGGGTGGGCTGACAGAAACAAGTTCTACATGTTTATATGTCAAAAAACCTGAGTTGGGCTATAAACATCCTGACAACAATGAATAATACACAGCTTTACGTCATCAGGCTGCTGAAGAAGGCTGGATTCAGATGTCAGCCCCTCATCCAGGCCTACAGAAGACTCAGTAAGAGTGGTCTCACCAGCATTATCGCTGTGTAGTTTGGAAACACCACCCAGGCTGAGAGGAAATCTCTCCAACAAGTCATCACAATTACAGAGAGGATCAGCCCTAAGTCAGCCCTGACTTACTTAAGGTGCTAAGATATTCTTTAAATAGTTTGTAAGTTTGTTCCTGAGCATGGTTTCTGCTCAATGCAGACCTACACACAGATTGAAAATGCAGTTTTGACGCCGACAACATAATCAATACAACTGCCCACATTGTCAGAGGAGTTGGAATTATTATTTGATATATCCATGGAACGGTGTAGTCTTTACATCATCTCAATAACAACTAACTATTCTCTCACTATGGAACTAGTTCAGAGACGTCAGGTAACTAATCATTTATAACAAATATTCATACTGGGAAGGAAGCCCTCAAACAATCTAAGTAGCATCAAAGATTCTACTGAAAGAGCATTAACATACATTTTAATTAAATTACCAATACCAAATTCTAGGAGTGGGTCAGGGTGGCAGAGGGAGCTGCAGAAGTAAACACTCTTGGCATGAGCTTATAAGCAGTCTGGCTTCTCCAACATGTGTCCCTGCCAACTGGTAGAAATACTGTTTTTAGTTATTATTATTATTACTGTCATCCATTCACTGATTAGATGTGCCACTGCAGTCCTCACTGTGATTCAGTTTGTTCTAATCTGCACTTCCCCTGCACATGAGATCATCACTGTCACTTATTATTGGTTAACAGAACAAAATCACTGATGTTAACTGTTGCTTGCCTGTCCCTGGTGATTAATGTGGATCGACCACTGAGGGGGCTGCAATCTTTTCCACTTACAGGTTCCTTATCATGAAACAGGATATACACAAACCTACAATTGGCTTAAAGTTTATGTGTGTGTGTGTGTGTGTAGACTCTCTGATTGCAGGGTTTTTCAATTTGAACTGCATGTACTGCAAACCAATGACAATAATAACACAGAGGTATGTACACACATGTATACACATAATATTGTCTACAGGGTTACACACACACACACACACACACACACACACACACACACTATAAGACGTATCATTGTTGTGATGATGCCTTTCCTAGGAGGACTGACGAGAAGGTTTACTTCAGAGCTGAATAAATTAAGTTGCCTCCCTGCTGCCCCACTGTAATTGTTATTGAAGAGATAATCAACAGGAGGTGATGCAGGAGAGAGAAGTGAAGTAACATTATTATTTCAGTGTAAGATAATGTGGCAGAGTGCACTGTAATAAATTAGCATACTATTGTCCACTTTCTGAATTTAAAGTCCCTTCTGTTTGGTAATTTATGTGCTTGACAAATGAGACAACAGGGAGGAGGGTAAACTGGACTCATTTGCTATCTTTCTCCTCTGTGTTTCTCAGGATTGATGCATGACGGCTTCATCACTTTGTTCGATCTTGAAGGAAATTCACATTTATCACATTTGGCTTCACTTAGTCTTTTTGAAGCTACCTTGTTAAATGTAAGCTGGAAATATTAAAACAAACAAACACATTTACTTAGGCACAAAGGACAAAGGCACAGCGTGATGATCTATTCCTTTTCAAAACAATACAGTGAACATTAATCACTTTCACTCTCCCTCTACTCCTTCTCTGTCTGAGGCAGAAATCATTCAGAGAAAAGACATTTGCTAACCAAAACTGTCTCGGCATGTCTCAGCATCAACACAAATTAATTTTACTGAAAGCTCTCAAGAACATTTACTAATAGTCTTAAAGTGAGAGGGAAGAGAGGAAAACAAGGCAAGGAACAAACAAATTAATCACCATGTTAGTTCAGGCAAAACAATTCAAACCAGGCTGTCTACATGTGTTCCCCAAACTGTGTGCCATTGAGCATAGTATAAGACATGTGTGCAGCTTTTGGTCGAATACAATAACAGCAGGTGATTTAATGACTTTCTCCTCCCTGATTGAAGGAGTGCTAATCACTGAAATTTACTGTTGAATAAGTGTTTGGCTGGAATGACAGGCTGGGCCACAGTCAGAACCTTATATGGCGCTTGGTTAACACTTGCTATTTTGAGGCAGTGGCAAGCAATTGCACTATTGACTAACAGAAAACAGCTCTGAAGTCAACGGGGTGGCATTTCACTGCTATTTTAAGGGTGCATTATCAATATTTTAATAAGCAGGTGTACAATGTGCATACACTCTGCTTGTTACACACACAAAGATGTGCAGCAGCACACAAACATACAAAAGATTAGAAATAAAAGGATTACCTCAACATATTTCAAAAATATATGTCATAATGGTTAGTCATAATATTTATCAGAATTAACTAATCACAATAATGATGGTTTAAATGAGAATCAGGATCTGTTGATTAATATTTTCTATTCTGAGGGGAAGGCACCATGGTGTGATTAGCACCTTTGTAGTCATGTGCTGTGGTCATATGACCTGATGATGCTATATAGGTGACACCTAGGTCCTCAGCTGTGATTACTAAGCCCTGATGAAGACCTCTGCGTTAGGTCAAACATGTTGGCTTTTTAATATGCAGTAGCCAGTTACAATAAAGGCTTTTTTATTTATCCATTCCTCGCTATCAGTTTTTTGGACTGCCTGCTCTTGTCAGTTTTTGAACAATATTTAAGGCATATTTTTGAGATGACACTCATCACTCATCGTTTCCATACTTTCAGCAATTAAAAAACCTGCTGAGTTTACCTCTTACTCAATCCACAGCTGTTTATACCGTATGGAAAGTTTCTCCTTCAGTTCATAAAATCCCAGCAGCATCTGACAGCAGGAGGACTGATATGTTGATAAATGTGTAGCCTCTGAGATGCTGCACCAATGCTTAGTGCCATTACGAACAGCCATTCACTGTTCATTAAATCAGCTGATAACACCAGCCTGCTACCTTATAACTGCACACACCTCTACACTCATCAGACTGGTTGGTTCGAATGCCATATTCTTAGCAGCTCATCAGCCAACTTTCTTTTCAGCAAATGCATTGCTTGGCAAATGTCACATTATAAAAGGGATTGAGAGATGACACCCTGATTGGTTTACTGCATGTTACATCCGAAACACATCCATGATTAATTAAGGGACATAAGTATTTTATTTTTTAGTGTTTCCTCCGTTCTTTCCCGCTGCTCATGCCTGCAATATGACGTTTGTCCCAATTTCTACCTCCAAAACCTGCATCCTGCTGTGTGATTCTCCCTTGGTATGCTTGTTGCAGATGCATTATACTAAAAGCATAGTTTTAAAGGGAGAACTAAAAGTAGACTTGTACAAGTTGATGATCAGATGTTGTTTTCCAGCAGAGATAAATTATTGTAAAAATTAAATTTTAAATTCTGCTCATGGATGTGCTTTTAAGGGATAATGGAGAAATATCTCTTCTAGAAAGGATTCTACCAATCCTGACATGTGCATTGTGCTATCTGACAAAACCTCATATAAAGACAGCAATGGCCCAACAGTAACATCTGGCTACCTTGTCTACCAGCTCTGTTGCAGCAGACTAGGTCTCAATACATATTCAGCAAGACCAGGTTTTTGCATAGATAATTATTGAAAGACATATTTATCTCTTTCTGTTGTTAGACATAAGAAGTAGTGAAATTTGATCACAACTCATAAATTATACCTTCGTCAGCACCCTTTTTTAATATACTTTTTTTATAGAAGTGAGCAATGACACAATACAAATAACCTTTCAAAATATTTTTCATGCCCTCTTGAAATTAAATTACATAAATCTGATCTGCTGAAATTGCTCAACCGCTAACGTCCATACCATCACATGCAGTTGTCATCAAAGGTATCATATTATCCTCACCCTCCATTTATATAAACACACAGCCAGCACTCATTCCCAAGCTGTTGCTCTGAAAATACATAATTATATGATCAATACATCATTTGACCAAATGAGCAAAAAATGCAGGTTGATGACAGCAGCAGTCGTGACTGCATTTTCTATGATGAATCTCTGATAATGACAATAGTATTATATGAAAATTCAGACAATTGTCCAACTCCAAGTCATTGGAAGTTGTGACAACATATTTTCATATATTCTATGTGTTAAGTAAGGTTTTCTATATCGGAGCAGATTATAAGAAACATAACTGTATGTGCCAAATCTTACAGTGACTCATTTATAGTATCAAACATGATGGAGAGCAGAACTTGTCCTACTGAATACATGGTATCTGTAGAATCATGGCAAGTCTTGACTGAACACCATGTGAAATAAAGCTTTTTATGTAAGTGATGATTTACAATGAGTTGCCATGATATACAAAAATAATGGGAAAGGTGAAGAACCCCATTAACGCCAAATGCTGAGTCCACTGTTGTCAGTTTTGCTTTGTGTGCATCATAAACAAACTGTGCCTGCAGTTGAATTGTAGCGGGGGCCATGACCTATAATATCAAAGCATCTCAGTGAGCTTGTTTTTTGTGCAGTTAGAACTGTGTGGTTCTTAAAAAAACGGAATACATTAAGCAAATGAAGGGCATTTAAACAGACTAGGTGTGAACATGCTTTAACATGGTTTTCTGACAGGCAGCTAATGTACTGTACAGTTAAAACCACCTGAGATTCTCAGAGTTAAATAACACTGCGGGAATTTGCTTTGACATACTCTTACCAGCTGTTAGCATTCAGTGTAGATAGGATTAGGGTAAGGGTTTAGTGCTCTGTGTAGGTGGAGGAGCCGGGCTAAAGGGTTATCCAACCAATGTGTGATTTTTACCATCTGCTTATATGGAATACCAATGATAGAAAGTTCAAAATTCATCAATTACAACAAAACTGGAAATACAGTAGCTAAAGCCAGGTGGGGAATACATAGACACATGAGGGAAAAAAAGCTACAATTGATATGTTAGGTTATATAATTACAAACTAAAATGCTGACTAAAATACTAAATAAAAACTATTTTGTACCTTTGTGTAAAATATTCTTGTTTTAGTTACTTTTATCAGCTTTATAAATGTATTGTCAATGCAAATTTACCTTGTTGCCATGTATGATTTTTATCTGTGTTTAAGCACATTGAGTTTACACATGTATTAATACATAATATTACATTATATTTGTAACGCAATGTAGACTTAAAAATCCTAGATGCTAAAGATTGAAACATGGTTATGATTTAAACAGGATTAAAATATTAAAAACATCATTAAGACATGAATGTATCACAGGTGTGAAGTTATTAATCAGCAAAAGGCATTTGTAAAAAGGTGGGTCTTGATTTGAATTGACTAAATAATCATTAGTCAATCATTTAGTCTCTATTAACTATTTCAGCAAAATAGCTATCTCCATTAAGCTGGCAGTTACTGATAATTAGCAAAGAGTGGAGAGGCCCCAACATATGTGGCTTTTATGAGTGACAGGTTTTCTGTCAACTTTTTTCTGTCTTTTCTAATGATATTTCATCTGTATTTGTTGTCTCATTGTTTCCACACTACATCTATTTAGAAAGGATTGAATACCATATTGTTCTAAATATAACAGCTTAAAGTCATGTGTATAACTAAAACTTTAAACAGAATCCTCTTTTATTACATGAACAATCTCACTTGGAACATTAGTAATTCAAACATCATTGGACCACAATTACATCGATTCAGTTGCACAGTCCCTAGAGGCAGCTCATATACATATACATATATATTTTTTTTTTCTTTCTTTTTTTTTTTTTTTCTGGGCGGAGATGAAAATTCAGTCACAGATCAGGCCTTATCCAGTGAAAATGATAATGAGACTGTCGTTAAAGTTAGATGGAGCAGCACATACCAGGCCAAGACTCTGTTTCAGATGGGACAGACAATACCTTAAACATTTCCACTGATGTTGCTAAAGATGCCAAGCAGACAAGTCCAAAGATCGTATTTCTCGAGTGGTGAAGCATTATGTACTGAACGCTACAGCCAGACCAGAACTCAGGGGCGGTGCTTGTAAGGTGGCAGAAAATGAGGCAAAGAAGCAGCTCATGATGTATCACATCAAAACGTTTACATGTAGGGCTAGCTATTATGGAAGAAGGGGAACACCTGGCTGGAAATACCTACCCAGTGACCTCAGCGTGAAAAGAATGCACAAGCTATTTGACCAGTAAAATCATGATGCAGTCAGCTACTCCCTGTATTACACTGTTTTTTGACAGCACTTCAACCTTGGATTTGGGCATCCTGCCACAGATGCCTGTTCTTCCTGTACCGGCGAAACGGAATAAGTCTGCATCCTACATCCTACACAGGAGACGAGCACGGGTGTTCTATGATTTGCTGGCAAAGGTAGATCACGATGCAGTGACTCTTTGCTTTGGTATGATGCAGAATTTGGTACTCCCAAGAACCCTCATTGGTCAGGCATACTATTACAGACCGCTGTACATGTATGTCTTTGGTTTCGTTATTCACTGGGAAAGGAAGTAAGCAAACAGTGGATGATGTTTATCTGTACACATGGATGGAGCATGAACATGGAAAAGGTAGCAACATGACTGCTTCAGCTCTGGACCACTGTTTACGTCCACAGTGGAGTGATGCTCTTCACAATACTCAGAGGCTGCGATTGTTCAGTGATTCTTGTTTCGGTCAGGAAAAAAACACAAACCTGCTGTCCATGCTGTTTTCCTTTATGAAGGAGGAATTTCCAAGAATCAGTGCTGAGTATGTTTTCCCTGTAAGGGGGCATAGTTTTCTGCCCGTGAATCATGTATTTGGGAGGATTGAGCAACAGGTCAATAGAAGAATACCATCCTTTTGCCAGATGAATACTATGGCATTGTGTAGTCATGGAAATGTACATATGTACAGGAAACACTGGAAGGCTTATGACTTCAAGGTAGAAACACAGGCTTTTGTAGAGCCACAGAGGTCATTTAAGCTCAGTGAAGCAAGGATGCTGGAATTGAGGAATGATAAACTGGGATTCAAGGTTGTGTACAGCAGCGAATACTGTTACCACTCTGTACTTAAAAGAAGAAAGAAGTGGGCAAACTTCAAGTCAAGGCAGCTTCCTAATGAAAGCACAGTGAAAGAAGCAAAAAGGAAGGATGTGCTCAACAAAATTGGTGTGAGTGACACTGTGCATGCCTTCTATGATGATGCACTCTCTCAATCACAGACAAATGATATTGAGAGTGACAGTCATGAAGAGTACCTGCCCACTGTGCCAGCTTTTTGAGAGTGACCATTTTTTTCTTAATGAATGATAAGTTGAATGTTTTCTATTTTGTACAATTGTGCATAGACATATTGTCATATTTATGCAATGTATTTATAATATGCACACGACTGTGTGTCTTAAATATGATTGAAATTTTCTGTAGTCCCTACAAGAGGTCATGGATTTATTGCATTTTTAAAATAAGTCTTTGAAAATCAAAATCTGGATTATAATTTTTAATGTTATTACATCCTCAAGATGCTATGTGAAAGTTTGGAAAAGAAAATAGGGGTTTTCATCATGCCACTTTCTTGGTAAAGAAAACACATTTTTACTCAGATTGATCAAAATGGATTTATAGCCTCTTGGAACCAAACCCTTCATATCTACTGAACTGTGCTATGTATTGAAGCTGTAACAGTTTCTATTGTTAAATGCCTCTCCACTACACATGACACTATACAGACTAATCTATAACTCCAAATGCAGCCTATCGTTGCAATCTAAAAAAATATAGAGAGAACAATCCCTCTGCATCAAATCAACTACAAATGTATCCAATATGTTTAAATTGGCAGTCACATATCAGGTGATTTAGTTACTTTAAATTGTTATCTTTTTTTCTTTAACCCAGTCAATCAGGGTTAAAAACAATGCAAAGATGAATCATATTGTGCTGAGAGTGGTCAGCCATGCTAATGCTTATAACAGGGGACACATTAAAAATAAAGACTTGGTTCATGCTGGATCAAGCTGTGTTTGATATTAATTTATTATGCTAATTTAGGTATTGTATTCCCACAGATGAATCCCAAGAGAAGCAGTTTGATGTGTATGTGTGTGTGTACAAGCATATGTACTGTACGTGTGTTGAGCTCAGTGTTTCATGACCTTAATTTTTCTCATTGTGGTTTTAATGAGGATGTGGACTTCATTTTCCACATTTTCTTTGGATACCTGCTGAAAACATATTTTATTTGCGATCATTAGTGTATCATGGCAATTAGCATGCACACAAGTGGAAGTTATGATAAAAATACATGAAATAAATATTCTAACTCTAATCTTTACTGTAGGTTCTGACTGAGTTCAAGCTCATAACATGTATAATAAAGACCACAATTATTCAGGACATGTACCTGATTGTACAACTGTTAATTAAGGATAAAGTTCCATGTGAGATGAAAGCAAAGCTTAGGTTATTATTGTACAATTCTGACTTGTCACTCATATTTAGTACATTATGTATCAGACCGCTGAGAATAAGAAAACTCAACAGGGAGTGTGTACTGTGTGTGGGTGAAAGAGAAAGAGAGTTGAGACTGACAGCAGACTGCAAAAATGGAACAATGGAAATATAAAAGCCAGGTTGGGAGCTGATAGATCATATGAAACCCTGCTTTAGGAAATGCAAAAGAGACCCCCCCCCACCCCACCCCCCCTCCCAAATACACTGACCTCTAGTACAATGATTCACTATGAACTGCATTAACTAATTATCCACAGTCACAGTGAGCAGCGGAAGCATCATTCAGCCGATACTGAAGTTGCTCTGTTCATTGTATGTGACACAGAAAATCCATTACAGTGAAACAACATCATGACTGGAGTTAGTAGTGATACATTACGTTAGCAAATAACTGCTTTGCCCGACACTGACATTGCTGTAATATTACACTTGTCTTTACAAACATTACATCATTACAAACGACATATTCAGAATAATTAGTCTTCATGAGTTGGTTCACAGAGAAGACAACATAATGAAGTCAGACGTAACAACCAGACATAGTTTTAAAATTAGATAGTCTCTCTACAACACAACAAGAGAGGACTCAACACACAATTTGGACCAATGTCTCAGAAGACTAAATTTGCTCTTTAGAAATGGGCATCGAGCAGCAAACTGGACACAATAACACAAGACTTTAACAAAATGTATTATTTCATTAATCAGTCAACTTGAATTCTTCCTTATCATCTTATCTCTTTTTAAAATATTAAAAATTAATGATACAATTACATATAGGTTACATAAACTTAGCTTCAGCTCACAACATGTCAGGTCAATCACAGTATAACTTTCACATTAACTTATATACAAACTAACTTCTATGAGCACACACTACACAACATAGCTGCTAGTCAGCTTAATAGCCAGTCACAGGCTTGAAATACTCAAAAATTAAAAACAACAATTGCTAACGTTGTTAGAACCAATGGTTATAAACGGCTATAAACGGTTGCCAACGTTATCAGTTGCTAATGGCCGCTAACGTTAGTGCCGTTAGCTGCTAACTGCGCTAAAGATTGTTGGTGCTAACAATTAGCACCAACTCGTTTTTTTTCTATCAGGGAGGCCAAATTTCACAAATGAACACCAGACTGCATTGAAGAAGGCTTTAAATTAGCGATTGAGACCATAAACACATTTTGAAAACGTTTACTGAGGTTAGAAATCAAGTGAGAAGTTAGTGAATTCTCCATTGACTTGTATGGAGACGGAAGTCCTTTTGACACCAAAATAGTCGCCCCCTGGTGGCCTTTTGATAGAATGTAGTTCTAAGTTACTTCCGCATTGGCCTCATTTCAGAGGACCAGAACTCCCCGCCTGTGTGCGACTCAAATCGGGTAGCAACTATAGCCGAAAGATAGGCTATTTCAGTGCAGTGGTGAACTGACCCACTGAGTCATGCCTCTAGCATAGCTAATCATTTTAAACTTCAGTGACTTATGGGCACAGATGTAAGAGGCACTTAGTTAGCAGCTACTTAGCAGCTTTGTTTGGAATGCATTAATCACTATGTATGGATTACTCATCCAGTGTTTACTGCATCAATGGGAGAGAGTAAGGTTGAGACAGATAAATACCCAGAATACCAATATGTTGACTTTACAGTTGATAACTGAGAGTCCAGCAGAACTGGCCATGAAAATGTTTATTGTAATTAAAATCACTGAGTGAATCTGGTTTGGTGTTCTTGTGCTTGTGATAGAATCGAGTTAACTGAAATTGCGATCCAGTGAAGTGAGGCTTTATTCCTAAAAAACTATATGCACTATAGGTTATAAGAAGATCAATATAGTGTTGTGTTATTGTAATCAGTGGTTGGAGGATTAATACCAATAGTCCAGTTTTTGCATATTGCAGGTGTTGATCTTTAATAAAGCTCTATGTGTTTTCATTACATCACACTGCTGAGTGAATGATGGCTGAAGTCAGCAGCTCAGTGGCCTTGAACAGAGCAAAGCGTTCAACATGAGAGTGAGTTTGTAAATACAAGGATTACTGCAGCCAAAGCTGAACACAGCCATGTCTGACAGTGGAAGTACACAGCTTGAGATCAATAGAGCAAAAACATCTTGTTATTCAGTGACAGCACTGTATTTTTCTAAAGCCTGAGACACAAGTACACTATGGAGAATGTGTGACTCTGCAACACTATGTTTTTATATCAAGGTTGAAATGTTGCTCCGGTTTTTTATAAAGGTAGACAATTACCATTTAGATTACATTTCTTCAATGGAAACACTGATACAATTTTTTTTGTTTTCTTCATAATTGTGGTCAGAAAACACAGTGTTATTGAAGCATATACAATGAGAAATTAATGATGTCTCATGAATATTTAATATTATTAATTCACAACCATCATTACTTCTTGTTTGTTTTCCTAAAAACAACAACTGTGGTAGAGCTGTCTGAGACAATGATACATGACTCTACACCACAGAGAAGACATAATGGGATTCAAGAAACAAACAAAAAAAAGAAAAAGAAAGAGCCCAGTCGAGGCCCAGGCGAGTCCCCAGTACTTTAATCACATAAGCTCATTCTCATAAGACCACTCATTTCAAGAGGACAATAATAAGAACTAATTCAATTTTTGAGCAGCAACCATAGAAGGAACATTAGCAGAAACTGTCCTTCCTCTTGCTTAAAAATGTTAATTTTGTCACATAATCCTTCTTGAGTTGATTTAGCTATCTTTCTTTGTGAGGTTGTAATATATAGGGGCTCTGCCACAGAGCATTCATGTCACTAGAGGGGTATTTATTATGTAAAGAGGCTTTTGAGAGGCCCATTTTATAAAAGGAAAAGCATTGATGAGTCCAGAGCAGGTCAGCATATCGGTATTCACCAGACTGAAACGTACACACGCACACACACACACACACACACAGAAAAAGAAGACAGTCTAATATAATTGTGCAGCCACTACAGTCTACAGTAGAGGGCAATACAAAGAAACACAACAATAACCAAATTATTAACACATATTGCAAGAATTCTGAAAAATGTTTGTAAGAGCTTACAATTTTCCCAAATTGCCACAACGTTTCCATATGAAATGGGCAAATCAACAGACCTGTTGTGATTTGGACAATTGTGTGTTTTGCATTAAATTGCAGCGTACATTCAACAAGGAGCCAAAGCAACTGCAAACCAAAACATCTGAGCCTTGGTTCTCTTGTATCACAACAGATGAAGAAAAACAGATTAGATGAAGTTATATACTGCCCTCCAGGTGTAAGAGAATGCACATTGTGCTTCATTTAACTTCCATTTGGTTTGTCTTGAGTTAGTCAGAAGAATACAAGTTGATGCATTGTTCATACAGCAAAGATGGACATCACTGAGCTCATACAAGTTTGATATGTCTAACCACATTAGCACACAAAATCTCAAGAAATACCATTACAAACTTCTAACCAGAAAGCTGTTTTTGATTACAAAAACTGAAATATCTCAATGGCTAAGTTGTTTTTTTTTTTCTTAAGACGAGTTGTGTTTATGTTATGGTGCCTGAAGATTCCCTCATTTTCCCTTGTGTTTCCCCTTTCCCTGTGTTCCTAGTGCTCCCCTCCTGGCTCCCAGCTCTACTTATTCTGCACATATCTTTCAGTCTGCTCAACTGCCTCTCATCAGTTCATCAGCTTGCAGTACACCTACCCCAGCTCTTCACCCACTCTTCGCCAGATCCTCGTTCCTCAATGCTGTTTCTCTCTCCAGTGCTCCTGATGCACAACTTGCCTTCACCGCTACCAGCTGCTCCTCTATGTCAGCCCTAGCCATACTCCCTTACTCATCTCTGGCCTGTTGTCCTCTGCCTCAGCCTGCTTCATCCCCGCTTTGCTTACCTCCATTTCCCGCTTCCCTGTCAATAAAACCTTTTTTTCATTTATCCAAATTCTAATCTGTGTCTGCATTTGGGTCCACATTGTATATAACATCATGTGTTATGTTCATCACTTGACATATTATTTAGTACTTTAACACATCTTGAAGTCTGGCATGTCAGAGTTTTTCAGTATAGAAGAAAGTCAAGATGAACTGTCAGGGGTCGTTGTCTGGATGATAGTAACAGCTGTGTGTGTGTGAAAGCTGTCACAATGTGTCTGTTACAGCAGTCTCTACTCTGATAAAAGTACCACACCTACAGTTTCCCAGGACAAAGATGAGGAATGTCTTGTGTCTGGGGAGACATTCAGCTCATCGTTTACTGGACAAGTGCGGGTGCAGTGTCTCTTTTGTCTGCCTTGGTCCCATGAGGCATGCAAGGAAGGCACAGAGCACTATATCTGTCACAACTGTGACAATGAATGAAAAAGTAGAATTTGTGTTAGTACTGTAGTACAGGAAATGTTAGTTTTACACTGTACAATATTTTATACTGCTACATATATAATATACTATATCTAGTTTTTATGTGTTTGCAATTACATATTGTCAGACATTTGAATAAAAAACAAGGCTCATATAAACAATTCAAGTTCATACCATTGCATTACTTTTAATCCACGCATGTGTTATTTGTGTCTTGTTACTGACATAATACACAACCTCTATTCAAAGTGTGAGTGTCAATATGTGAGTTGTTGATCAAAAACAATATCAGTTTCTGTCTGTCTGTAATCTTTTGAAATATAATTTATCTGAAAAAGTGTTACTTTCATCCTGGTTGTCCCCTACCTCAAACAATAAAATGGAACGTTAGAAATTAAACTACATTTGTAATGTAAATATATTGATTTGGACGTCATTGTTATTAGATTTTATTTGCTAATGTTGAGGTTAATAAAGGTGTGTAAATGACTCATATTTTTTTATATAAATTTGAGTCATGGTTCTGATGTTTAGAAAAAGGATTTTAAAAAATACATATAGTTATTCCTGTGATATGCAGTGTGTTTTTTTTCTATGATTGATAGTAGTATCATCATTTTCCTTTGCTAGTAGGTTTTTCCCAATTACTGCAATTTTTACTGCAAAAGGAGCAAACTGTATCTCAATTTTTGAGCTGCTGCAAAATCAAGCATGCTGGCTGCAATAATTCCCAGAAAACCTCTGTGCAATCCTGAAGGGACTGATTCTAGATCTCCTCTCAGAGTATTTCCACATTAGGCAAGGATAATACAAAAAAAGCCTCCAATCTGTACTGTGCCTATGTTTCTCAGTATGCAACCAAAAGCTAATGGCTAAAATTCAAAAGAGCTCTGTCATGTCACCGCTGGTAATTTCATGACTTTTACGCCTCCATGCTTCATCAGAGGGATTACTGCAGTGCAAATCTGAGCAGCTCGACTGTATAGTCTCTGCAAGAGGCTACCTGCTGGGTTCTCAAAGGCCAGATGGTTCCACAGTGACAGTGCAATCTGGCTGTTCACACACAATCTCTGAATGTCACTTTGGAGATCAATTTCTTCCACTTAGCCAGAGAGGAGTCAATAGAGCGTATCAAACCTCTCTGCTCTTCCAGGCTGAACCCTCTGAGCTTAGGCACACTCCCAAGAGTTTAAGCTAGTCTGCACCTTCAGCTTATCAGGCTACCGTAGCTGTGTCTGCTTCAGGGTCTATTTCAGTCTTTTGTGCAAGGAAAAAATGCAGCTCAGCAGGTCACTGAATAAGATATCAACACATTAAAGGTCTCAGAAATCAATAGCATATACATCGTCATAAAATCAGCGATACCTCTAATTAGCCAGCCACAATTTGTCTAAGTTTCAACTAACTTAACGCCACACAAGCGAACACTTAAGTCATCCACCTCCCTTAACACCATGGACACTAGCCTTCTTAAATTGCGTTATTTCATGTCATAATTATTCATGTAAATCTGCTGAATTTTGCTGTAGCCTGACCCAGCTCCGTGGTGCCAGCTCCTTTCCATTTCTCTAATATTGTTCCCAGACTCCTCTTAAACCATTTTACCCTCAGCAACGGCGGAAGCTGTAAATGGATGGTCCCAAATGTCACACAAATCTCACAAATGATGACTCTTCAAAAATACAGCAAAAAGAATCAATGGAGAGGTGAATTATTATGAATAACAGTTTCCTAGTTTGGTGCGATTCTTCTCTTGTTTCCACTCCTGTTTTTCAAAATCTGGTCCACAGACACGGCTTCTGTATAAATGCCCCTAAGCTACTGTCTCCTCAACCTATATACCCATACTGGTTGAGCAAGCAGGTCAGGGTTAAGCAGATGATTTGTAGACCGACTCTGTTAAAACAGTATGCTTTTTAAGGGTGGATAGATATCGTTCAAGGCTCTCGCCATTCCAGAGGATATAGACTGGAATGCTTTGGAGATTAGATTTAGTGGAAAAACGGTGCTAGTGCAGAGCTGCCTGATTAATATGCCAGACTGCAGGCTTACTGAGTAGCGTTTCCTAAGTAAAGTGATTGAATTAAGTCTGGCTAAGCCAAAGCCTGGAACCTATACCGTAGTAAATGCAGCCTTTAGAGTGGCACCCTATGTTACTTCTGTTACAAGACTAAGTACCCAGCTGAGAAATAGCATCTTACCTTTGCATACAGCTGTGGATTGGTTAATGTTGTTACAGGCGGGGAGGGGGGGGAGGGGTTGTCTGTGACCTTGAGAATATAGAAAATTAACTACAGTTGATTGTACATTATATGGAAATTTAAGGTGACCCTCACATGCTCCCAAGTAGACTAGCATTTCTCAACTGTCATGGTTAGTATAGATGAAACTGAGCATGAAACTGGAATGACTGGAACTCATTTAAATTTCTAAAGCCTGAAAAGAGGAGGTAATTTAGAGGTATTGTTTAAATTATTTATGTGATTCTAGGCATGGGATGATAACCGTGTTCAAGGTATACCGCAATTTGAAAAACCACAATAACTGAAACCGCCAAATTTTCATGTCATACCGTTCCTAAGGTATGAGCTGTTTTTTGTCTGGTCAAAGACAGAAAGTGCTGGTCAGAAATCCCTCAAGTGGTGCAGCTGCAGCATGCGAGTATCACAACACCTCACACTGTCATTACAGTGTATATTCATATTAAATTAACATGTCTGTCTTTATTTGTCTTACTTTTAGCAATATTTTATAGGTGTAATCGTAATACCGCCATACCGTGATATTTTTTCTTATGGTTATCATACCGCCAGCATCTCACACCGGCCCATACCTATGTGATTCTGAACCTTCATGTGTGAATGGCATTGAAATGGAATGAGACAAACAAGACAAATGAGGTGAGCTTCTGTTTGTTTGTCACACACTTTCACACCTACAGTGCATCGTTTCTAGTCATCCCTGCCTCCCTAAAACCCTACATATGCTGTGCTTTTCATGTAAAAACCTTTACAGCAAAAGCAAATGAAAATAAAATAAAATGTTGAGGGTAGCACTGCAGCTAACACTATTTTTGATTATCAATTATTTTCTCAATTAATTGATTAGTTGTTTGGCCAATAAAATGTTAGAAAATGGTGAAAAATGTAGATCACTGTTTCGTACAGCCCAACCAACAATCCATGTTTATTATCATAGAAGATTATGGAAGTATGAGAAACCTATAGGAACACAATAACCAAAATACAGGAAAACAGGCAACATGACAATATTGACTACCAAAGTGCATTTACAAAACATGAAGTTTGTAATATTTAATTTAGCACATTTAGTTTAGCCCAGTTGTCTTTGGAACTGGTCATTGAGTCACACTGTTTAAAGCTTCCCCCACTGTTCAGTCAGCTTAAACTCCTACAGATGACCCTTCCCCACCTGTTCAACTCATGAACACTATCCTGGAACAGACACTTTTAGATTTTTGGTGCATTCTAACACACAATTTTGGGAGGTTTCCTTTGAAATAACTGTATTTCTATTTCATCGGCTCTCTAAGGACAACCTGTTTGCTACGAGCTCTGATGCCCATGACATTTAGTGTTCTTAACCTTAAAAGGGAGAATTAATTTTTTTGTAAACCTGAGATCTTTGGCCAAGTTTCCCAAGATACCAAAAATGAATGATAGAAAATACAGGGACACAGTGCACTACACAGAGCTTTGTAACAAACTGTCTCAAATGAATTAGATTCATATTTAATTACAATTTACTGGCTAATATAGTCTGAATAAAATGTAGCCTAGATTATATTTTTTATCAACATAATGAGTAACCACATGAATAATTAGGTTGCTTATTTCCTTGTTTAACTATATTAACTGAACTACTTTATTTGGAAGTGAAAACATGACTACTTTGAGTACTGTTAATGCCAATGTAGCTATTCTCTGAATTTCAAAATGGACTCCACTGCTCCTATTATGTATGCAAGATCAGCGCTTAACCAGGAGAAGCTTTGTTTTCTCCTCCAGATTAAATTGTTAAACATTTGCCGATATAATCACTCAGTCCCTAAACCCTTATGGTAAAGACAGACATATTGACATGTTTTCCCATAGCACCCTCAGCACACACCTACAGCTTTCACATGTTTAAATTGTATTTGGGTTAAATCTTGTCTGCTTTTAATCACAGAACCATTGATCACTGCAAAGCTGCTAGACTGAATAACAATTATCTCTATTCACTGGGCGAAAAAAAAAAAGACAGAATATGAATGTTCTCCTTGCCAAAAGTACAGACCAATTACTGTTTGACCTAGGCAAATCTCACTGCTTATTAATGAGCATAGTCTAATTACTGAAATGATATGAGACAATCAGTATGTCTCATTTAGATAGATTACACCAAAGCTTTTAATGGGGATAGACCAGTATAGTTAGCTAAATATCACACACACTTACACACATGACACCCACATTTTCAGATGTGTTTCCAGCCTCTGAAGTGGCTGTGAGAGAATGATCACTTCCAAAATATACTGTGCTTGTATGATACTGTAATCAAGACGGCTGAGCGTCCACATTGTCAAGTGGTAACAAGCATGGAGATTGACGAGAGACACAAAACAGCATGACAGAAAACATGAATACACAAAGACAAAAACCCAACCCGACTAGGTTTCATCCAGGAAACATATCAACCTCCCCTCACTTTCAATTAAAGAGCAATCAGTGATCCATAATCTGATTTTAAACCTTTTCACATATTGTACTGCATTATGAAGTAAATCTAATGAAGCATCATGGAGACCCACTACCAGATAAAAAAGGATCGAAGTATGTTCTTAGCCATGAAGTTTTACAATAAATGCATTGCTAGGTGTTCCGGTTAAATAAACAAAAAATGCAATTGCGTTTCAGGGGACGTTTCTTGTAAGGTAGGAATGAGGGGGGAGGTACTGTGAGAGAGAAAAAAAGATAAATTGAAGGACATATTCTCTAAACCTCAGGGCACCATGTTTGTCTCCATGGTGTGTGATCGCCCTAGGAAAGGCAGCCACTGTGTCAGTAATAGAAATGTGAAGCGTTTGGCTGAAGAGCGGAGAGCAGGGCTTTGGATACGGCAGATTGAATTTGATCCTTTTACACACATCAGCATATTAGATAACCTACACTGAAGTAAGGTGCCAACCCTTATCTACCAGCAGACTCATTTTAATCATATTTGGGAAGAAGGGCTAGACTTGTTGGGTTACTGATTGTCTTAGTGATGAGATGCTGTGCGCACGCAGCTCAATCAATATGGAGTTTTACAGTCTATTCCCAAGTTTGGTATACCCACGAGATACAAAACACTAATGTCATTTTCCACTGTCTTGATGACACAGATACACACAGATTGCTGGAGATAGAGAAAAAAAAAGTGAATAGAGAGTTAAGTATCACATTTTTGAGCATTGATAGTGTCATCTTGTGATGATACACCATACTACACTTTATGTAAACTGTTTCCCAGATAGATCCCCAATCAGACAGTGCTGATGTGTTTCACAGATCCAAGCCTTTCAGCCACAGTACTAAGTATTTTGCTGAGCTGTGTATTACGGTGGATCAAGGATGCTTGCTGATCTGTACGAAAACTATGACCAATATCCATAAAACCACTGCACTGTGCATTTTTGACTCCAACTGAAAGCGCAGTATCATACGATGCATATAATAAGCCCATACTGTATTTTATTTACGGTTATTAAAAGAGTACTCTCAGAGGAATCCTAAGGAACAGCAGCTAATCAGGTGCAGATAACAATTATAAAACACAAACTGTTATTACACAAAATATACACAAAAGTCTAAATGCATGAAGGTGGTACCACACACAATATTATGATGATTATTCTGATGTCTTGGCACTTGATGGAACATTATAGTCCCGGGTCAATGGAGACTTGCTGAAACTTTTAAATCCCTAAAACTTCACAAGTTTATTATAATATCACTTGGACTTAAAATGTATTTTGGCTGCCAACTCTCATAAATATCTAATTTCACAATTCTCAAAGAACTCTCTGTCTAAAATTGCTTTGCAACACAATTTTAATGTGATACTGACAGAAAAAAAAGCAAATGCATAAATGCATGGGATGTGATGGATCTCAAGCAAGTTTTCTGGTATTTGCAAGTTGATAAGTCCATGAAAACAAATGTCTGGCAGGAAGGTAAGAACACAAATCCAAAGACTTGTCAGCAGTTATACACAGATAAAATCACTCGTACAGACCTAATTAACTTTCAGACCAATGCTGTGTGGATCAGTGGGCAAATTAAATTCTAGAGGGAGTTGTTTTGCTATGCTAAAGATATTCACAGAGACTCAAATGATTCAATGTGATCACTTTTGATGCAGGTTCATAATGACATCAGTGATTTGTATCACAATGTGGCATACTCGTTGGGAAATGCATTAACAACCATCAGGATGGCATCACTTCTTAGACAATAATTCAACATGGCAAATATATTTTTAATTTACTTTTATTATGAAACAGCTCAGACAAAAATGTCAAGTTAGAATGAAACTTTCCACTGAAATGGAGTTGTACAGCTGGAGAGATCTTGCTACTTATCCAGAGAAACAAAGTAAAGCTTCTTGTGGTTTAAACTAGAAGTAGGGATTGTATAGGCCTACTATAGTCTGCACCATACCCACTGCATCCCCACATAAACCTGTATAGGCCAATAACAAATAGTTTTTTTGTTTTTTGTTGTTGTTCTTTTTTTCCCTCTGTGCATTTTGGCTCTGAAGCTAGAATCACCTGCCCATAAACTCAGCTGAATCATCCTCGTACATCATCAAGGATGACTCACTAAACAGTAATTAGGTGTCTCTCTATGTTCGCTCTATTGTTTCCACCTGGCAGGGATCAGGGCCATTATACTTAATCATCTCTAAAAGCTACACTCTAAACACTGTAAAGTGTAAGTCTGTGCTTGCAAGTTGGTGACTTCACTTCAATGACATTGTAATATAATGATGGGATCTGTCATTTTGGCTCTAAATTAAAAGGTTTAAATGTTTTTTTTCAGATTAAACATGACTTTAGGGATAATCTAAACTAAAGTCTGCATAGTCTAATGCAAACACACATGAAACTATGCTAAGGTCACAACATGTCGGTGACTAGGAAACTATGACAGTAACACGTTTGCTCACCTTTTTGATTGGCATTCTGCCAGCCTCCACTTTCTGGCCAAGGTCCAACTTCTTTGCTCTTTTATTTCAAAGGATAGTATTACCAGTGCACTCAGCCTGTCCGGTCCAATTTACACTCCTAAAATAGTTACTACTTAATAACAACAGTGACAGGAATTGTTGAAGAAAAAGAAGAAAGGAAGAGCAGACCTCACTGAATGCTAACCAAGTCGCTAAAACAACTTTTTTTTTTTACAATTTTGAAAAGTCATCCTTAACATGTCTTATGTTTGTGAGGCTGAGGAATTTTTGGTGAAGCCATTTCCCATTCAGTTTTACATATGTGAATGCACCAGTAGGATGTTACTTGGTGGATATGTTGAATTAAAGTCAGCATTCTCTGACAGCAGTGCATTAAATCAGTGATTAATTCAGTCAAGGTCTTGTATATGCAATCATTATTACAGTACCGATGCTGAGGTATATTGAAAAAAAAAAAAAGCAAAACATATGGATAACACATAACCAGCCTTGATTAATTTGTATCAGTAAAGTTATTAAATAACATTAAAGTTATTGAAATATTGTGACAATAATGTGACTAATGCTAGTCATGGAGGCAGGTAGAGCAGGAGATGAGCCAACTATCAATCACAACTGTCAATCAACGCCCACACAGCATTCATCAAAGCTACTATATGCCTTTAAGTCTTATTAATGGACCAATAATTTCCTATATGACCACCAGCTGATCATTAGAGAGCCAAAATAGCAATTGAGACCATACCAATTTATCAAAAAGAACAAATTTGACCTGGTATTTTTTAGAGTGAAGTTGACATTTTCTTGAATGACAATCTATTGAGGTTAAGATTTCTTGGAGCCAGCATCTAGATGCCGTTGGCTGCATTGCACTTATTCTTCAGGACTTCTGCAGTGGCTTTAGCCTCAAGTTGTGACAGTTGGTTCTTAGTTTAAAGATATCCATTCACACACTGAAGGCACAGGATCAGTCTATTCCCTATTTCCAAAAGGTCGTTGCATGGTGAATAAAATGATTGAACATTAAATATGCCTCTTAAAATGCATTACTTGTTTGAAAGTTGCTGCCTTTCTGTCTCTGTCCCTCTGTCTGATCACTCAGCTAAAACTGCCTTATATTGTTCATACATTATGCATTACAATCTGTTGAAGGTCAGACTTCTCAGATCTCTAAATATTTGGACATACAGTACTACAGGTGGATGCAGTGGGTGACAGACGGATGCTACCTGTGATTCTATGGACACTGTGAAATGCTTTGCACCCACTAGGCTAAGCTGATGCCACTAATTTGAATAGCCAACAGGGGCTTGACTGTCTGGCACAGTTGTTGCAATGAAATGTTGAACAAACATAAAATACAATCACATCGTCATAAATGTGCAGAAGTTATATAGAGTAAATAACGCTGTCAAATACCTAAAATAACTCGCTTCATTTGTCCCTCTGGGTCCAAAATTATAAATACAGAAAGTTGCTTTTTATTTCCATGGGAAATTAATATGACTACCTCTGGGTCCCAGATTGACTTAATCAATAACCTGTCCATCACCGAATGTTTGGCCTCACAAAGGTCTGGCCCCTGGGTGTTTTTGTGTTGTTTGAGTAGGGCAGGAAACATATTTATATGCTTCGTTCAATGACATAAATATATTCATCCAGGCTTTGCCGGACAAAACATGATGGAATTTATTTGCATTGAACAAGTTAATAAATCTAGAGCAGAAGTGGTGCCTTTATTACAAACGTTGTTTCTTTTTTTTCTTTCCTGTTGCTTTGTTTCATTTTTCCTTGTCGCTTTTCTTAGTTTACTGAGTTTAACATCTAATATGATGGATGCCTTTATTTTTTATCATTAGACATGCTGGGAATCTTACCAAATAGCACCTAAAGCATTTCCCTTAAATCAGGCCATTTGTTTTAAACAACTGACCTTCAAGATCTCTATATAAAAATTCAGGCAAACAGCTGCTTTAACAGCAAAACAAACAAAACAAATGGTAAGGATAGCAGCTTAATGTGCCTGCCAACATTCTGCACAGCATTTATCGTGCAAGTGGGCATACTTTGGAGCTCAGGATGCTGTGTTGCCTGTCCATGGAATCTCCAGGGTGCTGAACCACAGCAGGTAACGATGGAGCTTGCTGGGTGTTTCATTACCTCGAACTAGCTTGGCCATGCCATGCTTGGCTCTGCTGGGTGCCAGGCCTGGTATTCCATGGCTGGCTGTGCATTCTGTTCACCTCAGTACACCAGACCCCCAGTGTTACACTGAGTATGCTTACATGGACATTAGCAATTTGTTAATTTATCCTGCTTTCATCACATTCAGTAACCTGATGTTTACATGGAAGATAGATTAACATGGGGCTCCATACACATTATTATAAGTGCAGTTGAGAGTGATTTATTTTTCAAGTTAAGGGTCATTCCACTTTGGTTTATGGCTGCTTGAGCACTGTGGGAGTTTTAATATTGTTTGCTGAATCTGGCCTCTCCTGAGAAGTGTTAATTTGAAATATGGAGTGACATACAATTCTACACATTTCCTCAACATAATAACTGCTTTTATTTGAGCACAGAGACCATCATTATATAATATTTCATTGTGTTTATTTATTTTAAAGTACTCACTACACAAGTCCAGTCATGACTAAATGTAGCTGATTGATGATTAGATACATATGTGGTGTATACTCAAGCCTGACGTCTATCAATGTGGATTCTCTGCAAATGTGCATCCATCCATCTTTGGTCTTGGTGTGATAATCTATATGTTCATGACTACATTTCAAAACAAACAAAAAAGCCAGACAGCATCATCAATTTTCTATTCAGCCAGTCAGGTTGAATAGTCAGTAAGTAGTCTGAGAGCAAGTTAGGCCAAGAAAATTACTGTTTTAGCCTAAAATGGCCAATATGAGAAGACAATTTAATATGGTGTCTGGCAAAGCAATATATCACTAAATTGACTTTGTATTTAAAGTGGAAGATGCATGGATAAAGGAGACGAGAAAAGAAGGCGAGGAGAGGTTAAAGAGGGGAGGCTCAGACTGTGACTGACTGATTAAAATGACATTCAAGGTGTCAGATGTGGTGCTGTAGGGAGATTTCATATCCTCTCCTCTCACCCTCTGTTCCTAATGGACAGGATTTATAAGCCTAATATAGTCCACTGGACCTCTGAAATGGCATTTTAGATGGCTCAGCTAAAGTACATGTTAAGTAGAATGGAGTGAGGAATGAGGTTGAGGGATTCTGTTATGTGTGCATGCAAGAGGTTGAATCTATTTTTTATCAATGCATAAATTAAAGTAAAAATTCCATATGAATGCATGTATTAGATTGACATTTAACATGTTTGGATAAAGATATAACTGACATTTATTCCTGCAATAAAATATCCACTTTGAAGCAACACGCGTTAGTCTTGTAGCACATTGTATGAACAATGGTGGCATAAGACACGTGTATGTTAATAACACAATTATAAGGAGATTACGGAACAAATGCAAATGTCACCACAATAATGACTTGATTAACTTGTGTGGATTGATGTCTGTTTGTGTCAATGCACATTATGTAGAGGTTTTAATCAAAATTTTACCTTACAACAGTCAGAATGTGTATAAATTCACTGATTGAGTGCAACACGGACCGCTGCTATCAACCTGCTGGATGTTATCTACCAGAGTGCAGTCTGATCTGACTGTTAAGAAGCTAGCGAAGGACATGGGCAGCCAATGATGTCCAGTCAACCATAATTAACAGAACATGGGGTGAATAAAATGTTGATACACCTCTCAGTACATAGTATAATGCAATGCAACACAGCAGCACCATCGTCACATTTTAAATTTGTCCAATACCTCTGTTTCTGACTGTATGCTTTTAAATAGCATGTGTGCTAACATTAGCATCTAGAATTTTGAATACGGCCTCACAGAGCTGCTAGCGTGGCTGTAGAGGTGTTTCAAAGTGTTTTAGAGATACACAAATGTTTCTGTGGGTGGTGTGATGAGGAGTGGACACACACACACACACACACACACACACACACACACACACACACACACACACACAGAATGGTTAATCCTGAGCTGTGTGTCAGCTGGCATTTTCTATTCTAGAGGGAAATGGGCTGTGACAGACATTACTGCAGCACACACACTCTGAATAAGAAAGTAGCCTCTGCTTCTGGAAACACATTCAAGGTTACAATGCACTTTTAACACGTGGAGAAGAAGAAAGAAAGGGGAAAAAATACAGATTGACATAAATTCAAACAGATCTATAGATAGATGTTGTCAAATGATGGCTTTGACTGTAGTACATCAAATAAAAGCACATACAGATGACAGGCTACTAATCAGTAGATTTCCTTCTATTGCATAAGGAAAGAGTAGGAGGTTTTGGCAAAGGGTGGCTTCCTAGTCATTGCAACACACTTAGCATTCGAATGTGAACCGGTGTTAAACCAAAGGAATGCCCGTAGCACCATTCAACCATTATTGTCCATTGAAAATCTAGCCAGATGTATTTTCTTAGCTATGAAAACCTGAATATCCAGCATGCTTTCCTGGATAAAACAGAATATCACCCTCAGTCTCCAAAACAGCATTTTTCCAGCATGGGAAAAGGCAAATTGATATGCACTACCATCTGCCGACACAGCTTTCTAGTACAATTATGTATCAGCTGGAGAACAATCATCTTCATTCACCACTCAATAAATCTGCATTTTCCTCTCTGATGAATTGTATTTTTTAACCTTAAAACTGTACATGTCAGATGCCACCAAATCTCATATTTCAACTAACAAGTCCCACCGTTGCAATTAGGTTTAATATTATGTTTAATATCCATTTAATATCCATCAGCACACTGCTGATCACAGACTGTGGCAACATAGTGGTGCTGCCAGTGATAAACATGAACACATGGTATCAGTGTGAACCAAGTGTTTATCCCATGTCTGCATTTACCAAGTGAATACAATGCAGGGCTCTGACCGTAATTGACTGAAACAACAAAATGAGGTGTCTGGGTACTCTTACTTCCGAGTTAATTCTTAACACGTTCCAACTTTGGAAAAAGAACACTACCGTTCGATTTGCGCCAAGCCACATATACTTAAAGTGCATTTCTGCCAACAATTACTGACTGTAGATTAAAACAAATGGCAGGTTGTTTATGCACATAGGGCTCTATATCGAGCATTTGATTAACCAATTGAAGCAGTTAAGATAAGGGCCTTCAAACATCAAACCAACTATGTTCTCATTCAGTTGTTTGAGGTAAAGGACTTTTATTGAGCATTATCTGGTGAAGACAAATGAGGACCCTCCATCAAACCGTGATAAATGGCTCACTTAATTAAATGTTGAATGATGACTTGTTTGTGTTGTTGGTTTGTGTTTGGCCCACAGTAATGTGCTATTGACTCTGATGTGTGTATCCCTATTTGTTCTCATTCAACCCCAAACCAAAGCCAGCTGTCCTTTTAAGAGACAGATCGACAAGAGATGGCTGGATATTGATAATCAATGTGATCAGAGTTGATATGTTCAGTTGGGGAATGAATGTCATTCGTTTTTAATATTATTTAAATTGTGTGTCACATAGCAGCCATCCAGGAATTACATGTGCAGGGTTAGTTTTTAGAAGCTGTGAAAGCAAAGGTTCAATCAGGAAAACTACAGTACTCTTTTTGTTCTCCCTTAATTCAGTCATTACTCCCTACAAGCTAAAACACGGCTTCGATACATCCATGTGATGTCCTGTTTTCCTCATAATATTGTGAGATTACAATCAAAAACTCAAGTTTCTCCTTGTTCACGTTATCTAATCAAGTAACCCTGATAGCAGTGATGATCCATATATGTAATGTTAGCCGAATGGGAAGGAAAGGACTTGGGTCTTGGGTTATTCCAATTGGGAATATTCACATTTTGTTCCAACTGCTAACCTTACCACACCAATAAATTGGCCAAATTAGCTACTTTTGTTGCCTTACATATTTGTAGTTAACATGTGGAAGCAGTGATTCTACTGTTACGCTATTATCATAATTGATTTTATTTAGATGCTGCTGCCAGCAACGGTAGCTTTAAAAATGTGTTTCCAGCTGTCTATTGACACTTCTCAAGTTCTTTATGCTAAGTGAGAGATATCGTAAGTGTCAGAAATCCCTCATATCTCAGCCTCTGAATCACATTAGGGAGGCTGATAGAACAGTGAATGTTTTTTTTCTCACTTGGCTGCATATAAGTACTGTCTGAATGATATAACATGAACAAGGCATTACCCAGGACCATCTTTATTGATCTAGATAGCTGCAACTGCAGTTATACAGGTGTAACTAATAACTTGAAAAATGGCTGCATTCTCTTCAGCTGTTCCGGTTCAAGGAGTCTCAGTTAATGCCGGCTGATAAGAATGGCTTACTGGTGCACCAAAATGTAATGGAGCCATCATTCATCTTACTAATGACACATATGCAGCATGTATGTATTTTTTTTTTCCATTACTGCTGACATATGACAAAGGGACCACTTCTAAGAAACTGCTGACAACTTCCAAAATTTCAGTGTGCATGTGGCTAATTTACCTGATTGGAAGCCTCCACTCTGCCACAACAAATGTTTATGTGACTCACTTCAATTCACCCTTGCTTGGTTCACTGCCTACTTGTTATGCAACGCATTTTGCATTAAGTCACTGACAATAATAAAGTAGTCCAGCATGCAGATGGGCGGCCAGCCTTTTGAGCCTGCCGATTAGAAGAACTATCTGATCGCTGGCAATCCCCTCGTTTCCACAAAGGGAGCAATTAACCACCTACAATCTATAATAACCAAGTGTGTGTTACAAAGCATTCAGACTAAGCAACAAATGTCACACAGGTGCCACTGCTTGCATAGATGATTGAGTCACCATGGACACGGGTCTCAAAAGTCTCTGTGTAGTTACTACCACACTACTTGATTTCACACTACACAATGCTGTGTTTGTACTAGTGTCTTTGAAATGTCCAACAGTTCTCCCTCCACAATTCCACCAGCCTGATTTCTGTTGTTCTGCTTGCAAAATCCACCTCAGCTTCATTGGCTGATTCTCATATCATTCCTGCTTTTGGTCACTCACTCCCGCTGGCTTTAATAAGGTCAAGGTCATATTTTTTTTATAACAAATGTCTTGAGTCTTATCATTGCTCTACAGTCTTTATTGCAAGAAAAGAGACATTCTATTGATTCTATGCCATGAATCATATCACAAAGACACAATCTAAAGGATGTTAATGAATGTGGATTATCAAGCAGAATATGACCGCAGCACCTTCCAAAGCAGACAAATAAGATATAAAGAAAGAATGATGGAGGACATAACATACATGTAATATTTTCAGTCCATTTTTAAATTTAATTCAAGCTAGGACCAATGCATTTTAGAATACTTCATAGACACTGTATAGTGTGAGACTCTACACCATAACTTATTCAAATGTTACTTTTGATCAATCTCAAATCAACAAATAGGTTACATAGAATAAGTGGCTTCAGCTATGTTTTGTCAATCAGCTGTTTGCAGCACACTGGTACAGTATGCACTGTGGACTTCATCTAGACCTGTTGCTCAGAGGGGAGTTTAATTAATGGAAAAATTGTATAACTAATGACATGAAATATGTATGTGTCATTTCCTTGTATTGTGCACAAATGCTCATGGGACATTTACACAGAACAGAGGCTCCATTAACATCATGGATTACTGCCACAATAAGTCAAAAGGTCTGTTATGAAAGGGCTAAATTGCACTATATATGACAGCAACAAGTATGGATACAAAGACAAACAGCCATGAGCAGTATTCATAAAAATAGTCAACGATATGGAGCATAGCCATGAATGTTAACAACACTATAGATCATGAAACCCAAAGTAAAACATACAAATACAGCACACTGAGATCATGTACTGTAAAGACAGTCAAGTACAAACATTAGTAAATCAGAAACAGTGGATTCAGTGAGTTGCCAAATTATGATGTCAGAGAGGTGTTCATTCAACTCTGCGAGTTAGCTGTGATAATATATTTGATCCTGTCAAATAAAGTGTTTCTACTATTCTGCAAATGGGCAGACCATGAACTTCTAAGTTCTACAAGTTTTGAGGCATACAGCAAGATTTGCTTCCTTACGCTTTCCGTTTAAAAATGCAATGAGAAAATTGTTTCTCTGGAGTTTTAGAAATAATTCAAGTATCTTATAAAAGTGAGTTTTGCCAGGTTGTGTTTCAAGGCTTTGGTTTTAAGAATACATGTATTGATCTGTTATCTTTCTAAGGTAGCATGAGCCTCTGTATTTGACAATAAATTTAAACTAGGGATTTATAATGTGGAGTAAAGTTACAAAGTGAATAAACACATAATTGATCATCTGTGGGAAATACAGACAATCTAAAACATTCAAACTAAGAGGTAGTGAATGAGTAGCTACAGTAGAAATCAAAGAGTGAATCCAACAAAACTGATGACATAATTCTGGGCTTTTGCTTTCAAAAGACCAACATCCATTGAGCAGTCGGTGGTTAGAGCTAGCTTGTCTGCCCTTCTTATCTTGCCTAGCTTTGTTATTGTTCTTCAACTAAAAGTTAGTCACTGTAGCTCTGATTGGCATGACGTACAGGGCTTTAAGTAATTAACTAGCACTTTCAATCTCTTGACCTCTACCACACTGATGGGCAAGCTATCGGTTTCAATCTCTCAGCACACCAACTGTGTGATGCCCTACTAACTACTAACACAGTAACATAGCTACGTTGTAATTACTGATATACCATGGGATTAGCATGCTAGGCTAACTGTCTGTCAGCTGTGTGACGATATAGCCACACCATAAAGTCTTTCACAGCACACAAACACCATGAACACACCTGTCACTTGCCAAGCCTGTGCTGTTAAAACAGTCTGCGTTACACACAGTGCAGCTCAGCTATCTATGCTAACCATGTTAACTAGCTGCTAGCTGCTGTGCAGGTCAGTAAAATATATCTCTTGTATCCGCAGGTCGGTGCTGCTGTCAGTGTTGGAGCTTCTATGTAAGACCTTTTGATTGGTAAATGTATGTTTTTAAAACTTATTTTGGGATTAGCTCACTGCCAGTCCTGCAAGATACCAACATTTCAAAACCGATTGACCTAACATCAAATTCAGTATCCAACCCTCGTATCCAAATTAATCTATAGACCAACATGCATATCCGGTTAAAATACTCTCTGCGGTTGACTGTTTTACAATACACAGTTGACATAAATACACAACACTCAAATATAAATAGGGCATATGCTTACATGTGGGTGTTATGGAAACTGCTGACATACCCAGAGCCCATATGAGGGAAAAAAAGGCATCGTTAAGCTGCTTGACAGCATCCATCTGGGATGATAGGATGCCATAACAGTATGTAACAGGGCTAAAAAAGACATAGACAATCTGACACAAACAACACATTGGTATATTGCCAAAATATACTGTTGAGTCTGAGCCTCAAAATCATTCACCTGAAGGTAATCAAAGACACAAGTGCACATGCACTGTTTAAAAAAAAAAAAAGCCTCTTGTCCTTTCACTGACAGCCAACTTGACAGCCTTTACTTGAACATCTGCCCCTACCCTCTTCCAGAGAGACTGGACTAATAGCTGGGCACATGTCCCTGTGGAGGCACTCTAACCCAGAAACGCATAGGCCTGCTGGACTGACTCTGGTCCACTGAGCTCAGAACAAATCTCTGGCTCTTCCACCCACCAGAAAGATCAAGGGTAACAGCAACAGACCCTTACCTGGATCAGAGATGATGAAGTTCAATCACTTTATATCTAACTTTATATCTGTGTTTTGGTGACCCCTCTTTCACTGCAGTCGTTGCCTCTCCAAGGTCCATTGTTTTATCCCTCTATCGCTGATTCTTGGAAATAATTTAAATCCACCATACTAAAAGTAGTGAAGCAGTGGTAAGAAATACGAGATTTATCACCTGGAATTACAAGTAGGAGAGCAATTCTTCCATACAGGTGAACAGGGGTCCATTAACTTGTTTTACTTTGCCCCTGGTGCAAATACATAAAGGCAGCATGAGTATAGAGCACAGAACTAAAAATTGCTAATTCATATGCAACTCTGCCTGCACAGTCTCCTCTGTTCAGGTTACCTGGGTCCTTCAGGCAAAAAAAGCACTGCATTGTAGTGGTTAAGCTAGCATATCCACCCAGCTACATGGATGCGGAAGTTGTATATAATCATAGCAAATTGCAGTTATGTGAACCACAGTGTAAGAATGAATAATCAATATCATGCCATAAAACAATGTGATTTGAATTAATTTGTAACTTCAAGCTTGAAAATGTCCCTACTTAAAGTGACTGAGCTTGTTTTAGCCCACAACTTTTTTGTAATTTAACATGATTTATATAATGGTATAATGTCAGATTTCTATGCTAAACATAGTCAAGTTTCAAACCATTAACAACAAGAACATGAAAAAGTAGTGACATCCTACTACTAGTCTCTTTGTTGCATGGTAAGTTGATGTAGCCTTCAGAGGCGACAGAAGACTCCCAAGGGGCAGCTTCCTAGAGCTAGCCAATCACAGTATAATGGGATCATTGGGAAGGGGGCCCTTAAAGACACAAAACCTTAAATTGGCCTGCTTCAGGCAGAGAGTGCACTGGAGCTGTGTAAAAGCAAGTAAAAGGAAAATAACGAGCCTCTTGAACTGTCAATCATGCAAAGATATTCTAGTAGAGCCCCAGATTTAAGGACAACTCCATCTGCATTATTTTCCAGGGTGTTCAAATGGAAATGCTCACTCAGTTGTTGGCAAAAATGATTGACTTGGGTTGGAGTGCTGATTCTCCCTTCTGACCTCAGGTTTCAGTCCTCAATTGAATTCTATTTTGCCCCTGATTCGTGTTCTAACATACATCAATACTGCATGGTTTACCAGTGTATGTACAGTATGTTTGCCCCAGTGAAGCACTTTCTCTCAATTTAAGTAGATGTTTTTTTTATTTATAAAGCAGTTGACTCTTCAAGAATGTAGCACATTGTTTAAATGCCATTATAAAAAATGTTCATGGAATGGGGCATATTGTGTCCAACTACAGCTGATCTATGACAAAGAAGTCATAAATCAACTCTTGATCACAGAATTACAGAGAGCCAGGGGTGTGGTCAGATGGACTTCACTGGGAAGGAGTCTTTAGACAAAGATATAAAAAGAACAGAGACCATCATCAGGAAAAACTAAAGCTCCAAAGTCATTAGCACAAGGACGGGGCCATATCTCCAAATGTACCGTAAATGATACAGCTCTGCCAGTCACAGCATCATCAAAAGGCAAGACTGCTGTAAAAATGTGGTGTACTAAGATTAGATTGATTTTGTTCCATTCTGTCATCCATCCTGGTACTTGATGGAGACTTAAGTGGTTGCACTTTCAGCCATAAAGGGAAAGAACCATGCATTTTCTCTGCATAGCAGACTTTAATTCACAATGTGCATCATGTAATCCATACTACTACCAAAGCTCAACAGCTTAGTAATAACCTACAGACATTCATGTGTTACCATGAAGATTAGGTCATGAACCCATTACCTGAGTTCTAATTGAGAGTGGGGAATGGAAGGCTGCACATCAGTGCATAAGACAAGTGGAGAACTAAAATGAGAAAGAGTGAGAGAAAAAGAAGGTGGGGGTAGGGTGGGCAAATGCCTCACTACTTGTGACTGCATTGCATCATGACTGATGTTGTGGAGAGTGTGGTTATTTCATCTTTTCATACAACAGACTTCTTTTATCATTGTTGAATGGTGCGTCTGATCTTTTTCTTTTTTTTTCCTTCAATCTAATTCTATTGTAACTGCAAATGTCTGCAGGTGATTTTACAAGGCCAAGTTACATGTATAATTTAAAAATATAAATACAAAGAACACTAAAAAGGATTTGTCTGCAAAGGGTCCACTACGCATCACAACAGTTAATGTGCAAGTATAATCTATTGGATACCAGTTAAGAAAAAAACATGCTACAATCTCTGAAAAGACAAAGAACACGAAGAGTAGCAAATAAGTTGTTTGAATAGTAATTTGAAAACCTCAAAAATTAAATTGACTTCCTTTTTTCACATTATCTGTTAGCATTAAACCAGCACACATAGATGAATAAATACTGTGTGTACAGTGATGCACAATGTTGACAGCGAAGTGACTGATGACTTATGCAAACATCCAAACCAATAACAGCTCCAATAAGGACATATCTCTATCTCTCTGGTAGAAACATGCTGCGAGCTGTGAGGGTTTCCATCTGTCACTTTGTCACTCTGCTCCTCATTTTCATCTGCTGATTTCCATATCGCCAATCTTTGTGTATTTACTCCTACTTGTTATTTCTCTTTCTTCTCTATTTTATTTTTAGATGCTTAACAGAAACCTATAGATGGTTTTAGGACATTGAATACATATTCACTACTTATAATACATGAATTCCACTGGTCATCCACAGTTGCTTTCTGAGAAATGACTTAATTTTTCTCCCAGAGTCAGATAGCATTATCATAGCTAATCAACCAAACTATATTCCAAAGTCTGTGCATAAAATACATCATCTGTGCAGACATGAGTCTTTACTTCCAGGTAAAATAAGATTTAGTTTTCAAAGAACTGGACAAATTTAAAGCATTGATAGCCCACCTCTTCAATTATTACATTTCACAAAATGCTTTTTAAAAGCCTTTAAAACTCCCTCTTCTGACAAATAAGACAATGGTTTGTGTCAAATTTATAACAACATAGATAAGGTAGATATTTAGATTGTATGTTTTATCAATTGTGTTACTTTTTTTTTTTCCTTGCCTTACTTAACATCACATTTTCAGATGCTGCTAGCTGTGACTGGACATGTTACTGTTGCTTACACTTTATTTATTTTTTGTTTGTAGCAAAAACAAAAATCTTCTATTTCTCTTGTGGTGTTTTTATTTTTGGACCAACACTAATTCAATAAAAATCCACATCAAACGCAGAGCCGGCCATCTTAGCACCAAAAATTTGTAGCTCTACGTCTTTGTGTGAATGTGCCTTCTCTAAATGAAAGGGATTTCTGATCTCAGCTCTCCTTTTGATGGAACATGAGCTCTACAAGGCCCGCAACCTCCAGAGCCAAGCAACGACTGACACACTTTCTGCTTCTGAGAGCTCATTTGGCACTGTGGAACATGCTTGTCCCGATGGTGTAACGTCCCTTGGGGCACGCTACTCTGGTGTGTGCGTGTGTGTGTGTGTATGTGTGTGTGTGTGAGAGAGAGAGAGAGAGAGAGAGAGAGAGAGAGAGAGAGAGAGAGAGAGAGAGAGAGAGAGAGAGAGAGAGAGAGAGAGAGAGAGAGAGAGAGAGAGAGAGAGAACAACAGACAGACAGAGAGAGAACAAATGAATAACAGACTCAAAAGAAGAAATAATCCTATTTGGATTTGAAGCCCACAGTAGAGACTGCTGTTTTTTGACAAACAGACTAAATCTCTGCTGACTTAAAATAAATTGGAGAGGATGGGTATCGCAAAAGTATCAAGGTGAGGAGTGAAAAAAACAAAAAACAAATGAGTGAGGGAATACAATACAATACTGAGTACAGCCACTATGCCATCTTATGATAATTGCCAGCAAAATATTTAAAAATGATTGAAAATCATTAAAACAAGTATCAGGTACAACTTTGTCTTGCTGACAGCCATATGTACTGTACTCATAATCAAATGAATGAATCACAACATCTTGCTGCCAATTAGTCTGTTCAGAAAGTTACTGATGAAAACTGTTGATCAAAGAGCGTGGGAGAAGTCTTATTAATTCACTTAGTTTCTCTGATTTGTTTTTTAAGATCCAGGGGAATGACAGTTCTCGAATCAAAGCCACAAAATCATCGTCATTTCTCTCTTCAAACATTAACATTGATTTCAGCGTCCAACCATGAGCTCATATTTCACTGTTACCAGCTTATTGAATAAGCGTTACCATCATACCTTTGTCCCAAATAAATGGGCTGGTAGAGGCCTACTTAACTGAGTGGTAGTTGAGGAGGCTGTTATCATCCATTTATTTCAGTGAGCCAGTGATGGTGGAGCAGTAGGTGTAAAACCTTGTATCTGGCATATGCTTTCACCAAATGTCAAGTTTATTTTAGTGAAAAAAAGAAGCTATTCCTGGCAAAGAAATGTGAAAATTCAAAGATTGTCGTAGAATTAAACCAAAAACATTGTTGGAAAACAACCTGGAGAGAAATACCATGTGAGTCTGATGATACATGTCCACCTCCTATTTTGAAATATTGACTTCTGACCCTCAAACCTGGTGTGTGTTTGAAGGCCTATCATTCAGCAACAGAAGGGGCTACAAACATAGAACCAGCTGTTATGGAAGGCTCTGGACCTCAGCTGTCTTTTGGGTATGGTTATCGTTGGGCACCAACTGTGGGCACAGTCAAATATCAAAACAAGTCATTTTCACCCATTAAATGATTTGATTTTATAATTGGATAACGCCAATGTGGTTTCTGCCCCATCAACCCCCCTGGAGTACCTATGGTTGCATACTGCTAACTTCTAAACACACTGTATATATCAATGTATTTAAAAATACAAATCCCATTGGAGACACACCATAGAACGTGTTATAAAACACACAGATCCTTTCCAGAGTTAGAGTTTCAAGAATTAGGCAACTTTTCAGAAAGCAAATTTTGTTTTTTCTAGATGTTTGTTTAGCCCTCACTCAGGAATATAAAAAAACTGTTGAAATAATATAGATTTGTTGAAAAAGTCGATGAGAGAATGCACGTGTAAACATTTGGAGCCTAAGTCAACTACATTTTTATTGAAAGAACGTCAGTTACATAAAATAACACAAATAACATTAAAGCTGAGATAACTAAACAGCCCAAAGACAATGATTCAAATATATAAGCTATGTGGTATCAGTGATATCAGTCTCCATAGCAATGACTGAAATACCTGAAAAAAAAAATCTGTAAAAGCTAATCATATATATATATATATATAAATGCACAATTCTAGAAAAAAAAAAGATCAAAATGCATGTTTATGTTGAAACTATGTTGCATTTTCCACTGAGAATAAGGGGGGTGTCAGCCATGTTTTGTTTTGTTTTGTGTTCACAAAAAAAATTGACAGCACATGCCTGATAAAACACCTTCCCTGCCAACGGGACTCCCCCAACACTGGCTCACTGAAATAAATGGATGATAACCGCCTCCTGGGTTTGGAAGGCACCTACTAGCCCATATATTTAGGACAAATGTTTATTGATTATATATACAGAGCATCACATAATAATTGGGATTGGTGGTGCAATGATGAGCTGATTAATCAGCCAGTTGAAAAAAAAGAATAGGAACTATTTAGTTTATTGATTCAGTCATTTTTTTAAGTAAAACTGCCAAATATTAATTAGCTAGAATTTGAAACACTAGTACAGTACAGAAACCGCACTGTTTAGAGAACAAGAGAACACAGTGTTCTTCTTTTTCTGTTTCTCTTTGGTCAGAGTGTTTGTATCTGGCTCTGTGTTGGCCTCCAGCTTGGTAAGTTCTTTCTGGTGCCTCTTATGGCTTTTTGATAGGGACACTGATCCAGTAGGGAGCGTTATATCAAGGAGTTGTGCCTACAGTGAAGCTCACATAAGGCTTGAGATGTTTTAAGATCTCTGTAGCTATGATGCTGCAGGCCACAAAAGCAGCCTACAAGTCTTCCATCAGCCTTTGTCTGGTCCATCTAGCTTAAGGCAGAGCCAGTGTTATCCTGAGTGGCCACATCACTTTCTCAATCACTTTCTTGTCTTGTTCTGTGTCTTCACAGCAGTTTGAGGGGTTACAGTAAGATTTATCTATGTCTTTCATAGTATTTTTTGTTCTTTTTTTCCTATTGTATTGGCCCAAATATAAAGTGACCCTGATGACAACTTCCATTTTCCAACAACTAATTATTTTGGAAAAATAGCATTACCTTTGAATTTACCTTACATCATAGTATAGTTACTCACATACTTTCCTAACAGGCTCTTGGAAACAGTCAAAAATTACTTTCTCTGGCAGTTAGAACTTATAAGACTGCCTGTTTGTCTTTTTGAGATCCTTATGATCTGTGACAGTGTTGTTCGGCAGCTTGACATATTCCTTTTCTGCAGGAGAGATGTCAGAAGATGCTTTGAACTTGTTTTTGCTCCTCATTAATTTACTTCCTCCGTGCCAGAAAAATACTTTCCGAAAGCCTTCAGAAACTCCTGCAGGTTAAACTGGACTAATGACAAAGTTTTAGATTTTGCACTGAGAATACAAGTCAAGTCAGCTATTTTGTTTGTTTTTGCCTCAATTAAATAAACTTGAGAGTCATGTGATGTGGACGTGAATCAACATAGCCAATAAACATTTTGGTGTGAAGACTAGGAGCAGTTAATGGGAATACAAAAATTGGACTTTGACATATGCACTCCATGCAGTTTGAACGTGTAAAGTCATATTATTTTAAACATATTGAAGAGGTAAGGTTGGCTTTTGTGAAGGTCCTTTATAAAAAATACAAGGTAAAAAGTGGACTGCATTACTTAAAACCTGTCTACAATCTGAAAAGGTGTCAGATCAGCAGACTCACCATTTTAAGCAGAAGTGTGTTACAAGGATGTGCTTGCCAGTTATCCCCTCAGTGCCGGAGACAAGCCCTTGTTCGTTGCTTTAGACCAGCATTTGTAAAGGCTCAATGCCAGTGTAGGTCTCAGCTCTCTCCAGCTTCAAACATGGATTGTCCATAATCTCTACAAAGTAATCTGCAAACTCCACAGTCCTTCAGAAAAGTTGTTTGACTTATAAGATAATGGTCAATGTGTACTCACAACAATGTGAAAACATTTGAAAAAAAGACAATAGAGATGAGATGTATACTCAGAGTGAAGCTTTGTAAAATGGCAGAATTTCCCTCAGCTCAATTATTTCAAAAAACAGCCCTACTGTGACATCACTATCAAATCTAAATGCATCATCTAATATTCCATTCATTGTTTTCACTGCTCACTACTGGTTGATTGACAGCTGGTGTCAGCTCTTGACAGCAATGTTAATTGTGTTAGATTTTCATTTCATTGAGTGTAAATGTTACCATTTGATGTACTGTACCAGAGAATTTCCATCTGCAGTCCCTTCATGTATGAGATTAGCAGTATATCAACTCTATAGCCATGTACTGTGTAATGAACTTTGCAAAGCACTAGATTAATTCAGATACCACTCCCAAATTATTTGTGAGGTAGTATTATAGATTTAACCTGTTGGAACTATAGTCATTGTACTGCAATGTAGTTGTTTATTCCCCCTACTCTATTAACAGCATATCTGTGACAGTCTGTCCACTATTGGACAGGCAGAGACTATTGGTAAGACTGTAAAAACATATAGATCATCAGGATTGTTGTTGTAATGAAAACTGAAGTCTCTATAGTGTTCTGGCAGAACATCAGACCAATAGTCTTATTGAGCTTTTGAAAATGCCTGCATACTCAACAACATAAAATCCACTTTCTACTCCTTCATCTGTTCCCCTGATCATCCAGTCTTTACTTCATACTTACAATACAATAATGGTGTAAATCCACCTCTGGGAACCATGTTAAAAAGCTGCATCTAAACTCAGGTCTGCATGTATTTACAGACTGAAGTTTGCTTTTAACATCAAACTTTTAGTGAGTCCCTCAACGTTCACACTCTTACTTTACCCTTCTCTATACTTCACTACTTCCTGTATTGGCACTGAACGTTGGCATTGGACATAAATCATGAGGTCCACAATTGTCCTAAATAGTTGGAAATAGGATGTGTGAATTTTGGTGGGGCATGATGCAACCCCATTTGTCTACATTGGGATTACAGATTGTGCCTTTCAAAGCATCACTAACAGTGTGAGGTGTGATTGGAAACACGGATTTAGTGAAAGATAAAGTCAGTCTAGAGCTAACTGTACCTTAAAACAGCTCCTACATCCTTTATTCTAACAAGCTGAAACAACCCCCCCCCCCCCCCCCCCCCCCCCCCCCACACACACACACACGTCTGTCCCTTTGTGCTTTTATTTATGGTCATGTAGGTCTGAGCCATGCATATATTCTGCATAATGTACTGTCTATTATCTATACTCTCCCTTTATCACATTTGTAGTTATCACCAGCCACTAAGCCCACAAACCACAGCCAGACTCATAAATGTGGGTAATGACATCATGGCATTTACTAAGAGTGTTTATTATAACTCTACATTAAACACTGTACCCAAACATTTCACTGTGGTGTGCTACAACACCTTCAGATATAGCATCTTATGTTAGCACTCTTCTAATCTGTATGCATAGAACTACCTTGTACAGCTTCGTATATCTCATTCATCCAATCAGCCAAAAAAACATTCACAGTTTCAAAGTAAACAGCGAATAAACAAAATGGATCACACAAGCAGCTCCACGCAGACCTGAAGGCATTTGAAACACACACATAATTACACTCATCAAAAGGCGAATGCAGATTGTGATTGTTCCATTCTTTAGCATTGCTGAGGGCTGAACACATCTAAACAAGGATGTGTGTCCTACTTTACTAACGCACAGCAGTCACACCATTAGTGCTTTGGGACTGATTAGAAAGTTGTCTAACATGATGATGTTTTTAAGGGAAATTAGAAGCTTACTGAAATTGCCCTTCTGGATACCATTTTCCCTCTATTCATGTGTCTATAAGGAGTACTTTTCTTCACACATAATCTGAGCAAGGACCCAGTGAGAATACGCAAACACCACAATCTGAATAAACTTGCTCATTCTGAGAAGCATTAAAAACCTTTCAAAGTGATTTGGAAAAAAGTGACCAATTACCATGTGAATGTTCTTTTGCATTATTTCTTTTTCTGTAATATCAGAATTCTGCACATGATGCTCTGCTTGGCCAAAGTCAAAGATGTTGCCCCTAGGGTGCACCACCAGCTCTCTCATTCTTTGTCATATTTCCGGTGCTTTTCCAGTGCCTTCCACCACCCATCTGTCAAGACCATTCTTCTCTGGGGAGCTATTTTTTTTTAAACATTTGACATTGTCTACGTCTACTTTTAGAGAGAAAAAAAGCAAACAGAAAAGTTCACAGCTGAATTTAAAGCTGATCCAATAATAGTGTCAGGGTTCATCTTTTTATTTGAAATATTATCTGTGCTGGAGTGCTAAATTTGTGTTTTCTAAATGTTTCTGTGGAGCTTGTATGACACCAAAACCCTCCGTTTGTATGTGTGTGGCTGTCAATTGAATTAAAAATACAATCAGAAGGAGGGGTGAAAAAAAAGTCGAAACCACAGCCAATATCCCTGTCCTATTATATAACAGATAATTACTTGTAAATTACATTGATTAACCTAAACCTTGACTGGATATACAGTGTATTACCCTGATAATCATGGAAATTGCACACACCACACTAAAAGCAGCTTGCAAGCCAGATACTTAAATCCAGCTTTCTAGAGCACTGCAGTCATTATCATCACATTGTTATCCTGCAGAGAAACATCTGTGATCTCAAATTGGCTGCAATGACATTCAATTAATATCTGAGGTGAAAGTGTTGATAGCAAAATGACAATTGTGTAGACTTTTATAACCTCAGGGCAGAGACAGGGTCCATGCTAACAGGCTGTGGAGACACTTGATTTATACTGTGAGGATGTTTCTATGTGATTTCAACCTACAGTATTAAACAAATGAAATGTTATATTGGGGATATCACTTATTTCGAAGTGTTTGATTCTTTACTAAAACACGACTATTCATGACCGCATTACAACATTAACATGTTGTCATGTCAAAAGAGCCACCATTGGTTTATTTATTAATCAAATAGGTTCAAATCTGCTGGCACTCCAAGCAGCTATTAAAGTTAAATAGGGCTCCTATTCACTTCAAACATGGTGGTTCTCTAGGAGATTTCCTTGTTCGAGTATTCTTCCAAAAGAATGAACATGTGATGTATATAATATAATGAACTGTAATTTATGTAGATTAATCATGTCAGCATCTACATCAAACAAAGACTTTACACTCTATAATGTATAAAGCTGTGTGTGTGTGTGTGTGTGTGTGTAGGGGGTTGCATTCCATCTAGATGCTCTGCATGAACTAACACAGTGTCAGAGGTTTCAGTCCAAGAAAGCATAACGGGTAGATTGCAGGCTGCAGATAATACTAAAAACCTGAATGACTCACATATATAAATATTGTGTTTCATATCACATTAACACAACTGAGATGCATATACAGTTTGGTATGGTTATGCTCATTGCTGTGTTTTTCATTTTTGCTAAACTGTTTTGTTTCCCTGCTGAAGCTAATTATGTAAACATCCAATTGGTAAAATGACCAGGTTCTCCACCTGCACCGTCTCTGTTTGTTGTTGTTGTGGGAAACATGAAATGCAGCTTCTTTCTGTGACTGACTAGATGAGAAACCTCTCTAAACTGTTGGCAGCACTTCACTCTGCCCACCAGGCGCACTGATTCCTAATAAACAGCTGCATTCTGAGCACTTTCAATTGCCTTCTGTGCAAAATGGGGCGGGCATTTAAAATGCACTCTAATTGATCTTTCTATCATTTATCTTATTTTCTACATAGAGAGATAGCGTTCATAACCCCCCCTGTATTGGTTGTGAAGACAAATTGACTTGTTTTCATAAAGAAGGGGGGTGACTCATTTATTTCTCTTAATTAGTTTGCTTTTAAAAAGCTGCTCTAGACACAGCAGTGATGATAGATCAGCAGTCAGCCTTGTTAGAGGAATACAGAGGAGGTGGAACAGCTACCTGTGTGACTGAAACAATGCTCAACAAAAAATAAACATTCACTAAGTGAAAGAAATATTACCCACTTTAATACAAAGGCAAACGGATTTGAGCTATACACAGAGGCTGAGGTAGATAAACACAGATATGATTACACACTGGTACTGTTAATTACATTTGTGAAAATACCTGCATGCTGTTTCTCTGTTCTCAGTGTTGTTCCATCTGATAGGGCTGAATTTCTCCTTGAGTCTATACATCAATATAGTTCTATCTCATTATTGACACAATGTCCTTAAGGGACGGAACGAGACAGAGGGCAGAAATGAGGGCAGATAGACCAAAACACAAGTTATTATACTGGAAGCTGGGAACTGAATAGTGTTTTCTTTTTCCTTTTTTGAAGTGTCAGAATGCTGTGCTTGATATGAAATGGATTCCACTATCTTTAAAGCAACAGCAGTACCGCAGGTTGTCAACAACAAAAAAGTGGCACCTGAGTGAAATACTGAAAAGGTGATATTAATTGTAAACGCTCTGCCACCAGTACGTGAAATGTACATTGCACGGATAGTTATGCATGGTAACGCTGGTTTAATTACCGGAACCGAGGCTTCAAACCAGTTTCAGCTGGTCTAACCACTCATGCAATTGCCTCAATGTAATTTCCATGTACTCAACTCAGGACCGTACTGAGGCCTACTCAACCATATGTCAAGTCCTCTGCTGCACTCTCTGGAGGGCCAGCCACATTTCAAGCACCGACTGCGGTCAAAGCTAACAGAGTCTGTAAAATTCTAGTGAGACTGTCTTGAAATGAAGATGTAAAATGACACCAGATGTTGTTATTGTCCCATGTTGTAGTCATGATTTAAGCATGATATTACACTCTGAGGTGTACTGATTCAGGAAATAATGGTCTTGGCAGATGAAAAGCTGAAAGGCACGAGTGTCTATCATTTCCGCAAATGCTCAGTAATGAAAATGTTTAAATTGAAGTGACAAAGGCTCTGTGTGGCGATTGGATTATGACTCATGTCCATTGGGAGCCACAAAGGAAGTAGTCTGATGATATAGAGCCGCAACGTCAAAGGTGGTGTAAGATCAGAACATCCTTTGAAATTGCAGTGTTGTACAGCAGTACACCTTCTAGTGTGATGACATACATACAAAAAAAACGAAAAAAAAATGATTGAAGTGTGGATCACTATGATTTGTTCATTTCTGATATTCCAGCACTTTGTCTCATCCTGATTAAAGAATATCATACATCTAACACATACACATGCAGAGTCTGTGTGGCTCAGCTGGGATGGAAGACAGTCACAATCCCAGTCATTTGGAGGAAGAGGAAGCAGCTCAGTGAGGCTCAGAGACATAAGCAGAAAATCCCCAGCTTGTCATGGTCCTCTGATCGCCTTGGACAGATCTCTCAGAGATGACAAGCATTGCTGTGAAAGTAAAATGCATTGGTTGCGGCTTTTGTGTAGGCCAAGTGCTCAATATGGCAGTAAGGGAAGGCCTGAGGTGCTCTTGAAAATGAAATTTTAAAAACTGTCTAAGTAAAATTCAGTGTTTGTAACACAGCAACATGTATTTAAAGACATTATCATCCTACAACCTTTTTCTTATAATTTGTGCGGCCAGGTTGAACTGAGCCTGGTCTCAGCCATCCACATAAGTAAGAGAATTATCCCTGTTGATATGAGGCTCTGAGCAGAAACTAAGTGTAATTTTCCTGGCTTGGGTTGAAGGTAGTGGAGTGTAGCTGGGTTAACAAGGTCAGTGGTGAAGGGGGATGAGGAGGGGAGAGGACGGAGGATGGAGCCAAACACTTCTGTTATGCTTCAGTGACTCTTGGTCCAAAACTATGGCTCAGTGCGCATGCACTCCTGTTTCCACTCTCCAGATTTTAATTCCCCGTTGTGTTTAAAAAATGCCCAATCCACTTAGTGTATTTTTGGCACAACTGAGGTCCAATTTTAGTAATTACTTCAAAATCTGAAGCAAATGAATGCAGAACAGATCCTGTGTCAGCATAAGGGAGATCTCATGTTAACTGCAGAGTTGTATAGTACTGTTGAGTGTATTTTAGTAAAGTACTTTTAACAGGTTACTCTGTAAATTAACTACTGAAAATAATATACATAATTAGACCTAACTCCACCTGAACACGTTAATGGTTAACGCAACAATACCCTCACTCTAATAGGGACAATTTTCTTAATAACGAAATACTAATAGTGGCATAGTGCTTTTATTATCCTATTACATTTATCTTCCTTTCTTTGAAAAGAAATCCCTCCTATTATGCCTTTTTGCCTGAAACTTCACTCCAGGGATTGCTCTGTCTACAGGCAATGCTAATAGCAGGCTTATGTTTATAGTGTAAAAGGGCTTCATTCAGAAGCATGTAGAGTGTGGAATAATCCACAGAAGCTGTCTCAATAGCAAAAATCACTTAGTTGTCAGTAAATATAAATATATATCCACTCTTAGTTGTGTATTATATATACATTACATGAGACCAAAGTCATGATTTTCTGTTATATCCCCTGTAATCACACAACAAATACTCCAATTGACCAATCGCTCCGTCCAATTTATGCCACATGACATGTTATTAAAACATGATGAATGGATGTTTGAATGTTAAAGTGATTTCCTCAATATACCGTTCTATACGAGGATTTATAGGAGCTCATTTGCCTGATATGTGGTGCAACTGTATCTGTTACAGTTCAAAGTGGGAAAAAAACGAGGTTGGTTGGTTTCTCTAGAGAAAGCCAGTTCAGTTATCTGTGCGCATACAAATGTGGTGCTTTCCCTAAGACTTTCTGACAGCAGATTTATTACACTGCAGGCAGAGCTAAAGAAGCTGCTGCTTTATTTTTTATTATTCACTATAGCCTAGAATTGGTGAGGGCAATGGGTGTGTTAACAAAAGTCCAGTTAAAACTACAGATTTCACAGTGGATGTGTGTGTTTGTGCCATGATTGTGTAGACACTGACTGACACGGCTAACGTCTAACAGGAAAATCAATGTACTGAGCAGGTTTTCTCACTGTAATAAGCATGCTTTGACTGTGCTGAGGCTGCATTGATTCCTATTTTCACATTGGATCCTCTTATTCTTTGGGGAATTACTGAGGTTTTATTTCTGTCTGTCACTTCTGTTATTGATTTGTTTGGAGCTGGACTGTGTCTTGACACTCATGTTTTGACTGTTTCATCAGTGACTGGCAACAACTAGATCACTTTCCACAATGCAAGAAACCACCAGCACAGACACTGCACAGAATCTAACATCTCTAAAACAATACCAATGGTCCTGAAAATATACTTTATACATTGCCTACCGATCCACCAGATCAAGAAACATTTCAAAGTCTCAAATGAAGTAATTATGGAACAGAAGAGATATTATTGGCTTTATTATCAGGAGGCACATGTTTAAATGATCTCAAAATTAACAGCAGTTTGGCGCGCAGGTGGTTGAGTGGTTAAGAGCGCATGCCATATACGCAGTGGACCCCGGTTCGAGTCCCGGCTGGTGGACCTTTCTGCATGTCACCCCCCTCTCTCTCCGATAATTTCCTGTCTCTCCACTTTCAAATAAAGGTGTCTATGCCAGAGAAAATCTTTAAAAAAAAATAATAATTAACAGCAGTTCAACCTGCTTTGGCCCTCTCCCACCAGTCAGTGTAAGACAGGAAAACTGAGAACAAATGTACACATAATTACGAGACAAATCTGTTTCATTAAAATGTGTTCAAATTTGCTATGTACTGGGTCTGCTTTGGTAAGTTCTGCTTCCAGGAAAGACTTACATGTATCTAGAGTTGTGGCCCTGGATGTACTGAAGCATCATCAATGGTCAAATGTCAAATGGCTCCACAGCGAAGATTGTAACAATCCTTACGTTTTTGACATGACAACATGTTAATGTTGTAATGTGGTCATTAATAGTAGTATTTTAGTAAAGAATCAAACACTTGGAAATAAGGGATATCCCCAATATAACATTGCATTTGTTTAATACTGTAGGTTGAAATCACATAGAAGCATCCTCACAGTGTAAATGTTTTCTACATGCATGTCATAAAAGTAATTGAAAGTTAGCTTAAAAATAGGCTTTCTTAAACAAAAATTCATGGCATATGCTGTATTTTTTTAACCACCTTCATATGAAAAGCTGCAGATTGTGCGCTCCTTCACATCTTCTGAGACCCCTTCTGTAAGTCTCCAGAGATCTGTGACCCTATAACACCCATCTCTACCCACTCCATCTCCGATACAGCACAAGGAGTCCAAGGCTAAACACTTGGAAGTTGGGAAACTGTAAAGGAATAACAATCTTTGGCAAACTGACAACAATGTCAGAATATGTAGAGAAAGTTCAACGGATGTGACCTGTCCATATTACAAAGAGAAAAAAAAAAGAAACAGCAATGAAAAGAAAAGCTGAACGTTTTGGCAAGATTCTTTCCCAATCTGAAAAAGCCACATTGAAGAATAGCACCCTCAAAATTCAAGGTTAGTGGCTGTAGCCGTGTGTATATATGTAGCAAATCTACTACAAAATAAAAATAGCTATTTTGGTGAGGATATGTCTTGTTAATTAAATCTGGATTCTGGTATGTATGTGTTCGATTACTTTTCGATTTTGTTTTCCTTTTTAGTTTCTCTTGAGCTTTTGACACAGGTAGATTGTGTTTGGAAAGTTAATTCACATTCCCCTCTTCTTTCCATCACTCTGCTCATTTGTATTTTAGGCCCAAAGCAAAAGCACAAAGTGTTCATTATAATGTGCCAACAGCAATACAAAGGCAGAAACAAAGCAAAGGTTAGATGGAATCCCATCAACACAATGTGATGGAAAATATAGTTTGCTGTCAAAGTCAGAGAAGATGAGACTGCTGATTACCAGAGACAAGTCAAGTCTTGTTTCATGTTGAAGTCGAACCTGCAAAGACCATCGGTCACATGGATGAAATGTAAATGATTTCTGACTTGGCATGCCAAGCACATGCTTTCATACATAATTCATGGCTTTACATTGACATGTGCGCCTTTTAAAATTGCCTTCATGGCTGGTTTTCAGGGTTCTACACATTCAAGAATAATGTTGTCTGTTTGAGCTGGAGCACTCTCTCACAGTTTTATTTTTACCATTTGTGTTAAGTTTGTACTCCTGTCAATGGTCAAACACTGCAGCAATACAATTTTGCAGGCAATGGTTTGTAAATAGTAACTCTCTAAGCACACAGTGGCATCTATGACATATTTGTCCTTCTTAAGCGTGGGAATTATCAATATTATCTTCTAACATACAGTAAAAGGACATACTGTTTTTTCACATTTGCTGTCTAGAGAAAGCTCTTTGGAAACAGAGAAATAATAGAGTGAAAACAATATACCACAAACAGTAAGGATGAGAGAAGGCATCCATATGTCCATATATACACATCTATGACCCTGTGTCAGTCTCTCTTCAGATGTAGACTCTGACTCTGATGGCTTAATGGTAAATCCCAAGACAAAACTATTTCTCTACTCTGCTCCAGGCAGAGTTCATCATGATAACACCTACTACAGCAGCTATCAATCTATTCTACTCTATTTCCAATAAATGTGGGCTCTGAGATGTGATTTAGGACAAGGCACTGAGTTAGTTTGCCTGGTTTCCTCAGACAGTTTATTTCAGAGTCCCAAGGCCCACAAGAGAAAGACTCAAGGAGCAATAGACTGCACCTGCAAGTGAACTATAGACAATTTGTAGAATTATTGTAATATAGGGACCATATAGTTTTCATGCTTATCCAACAGCCTTTTAATCTCAATCATATTCAGTGATATTTTCTCCTTGCCTTGTACAGGGCCGAGATTTGATTCTCAGCCAGATTTCCAGCTTGGCTGTAAAACTGAGGCAAACAGCCAAGTGCAGTCAGGATAGCCAAGTGGCAGCCAATGTACTGGCTATGATTCCACATTTGTTGCTGCTTCAAATGCCTATCAACTCACTTATGTTCTGCCTCCTTGCCCCGAGATGTGAACTCACTACTTTGTGACGTTGATTCTTACAGTATATACCAACATCACACGGTCAATCCATAGCAGATACGTTTCTCTGTGCTCACAATAAAATGTGATCCTTGGAACCCTTCGCATCAACTTGACTCAGGTTTTGCAGCAGAGTTCGCATCTCATGGAATGTCTGCACGATAAGCAGCTTTACTGGCTCTAAACACATTAGAGGGCACATACTCAATCTGAGGTCCCATTTATAAATAGTGTGTAGGATCCATACTAAAAGCTTATGTGGGCACAATGTCCAAAAAAAAAAAAAAGAATCAGAAAATCAGATGTATAAAAGCTGAAAACAATGCTTCTGTTTGAATGTGCACACCTAAAACCCAAAACCCCAAAAAACTTCAATACACATTCATGTGGAAAGTCAGACATCTCTAGTTAAGTTCTTATGGGATACTCTTCAGCAGGCAGTTCCTGTTAACCAGTTGAAGTCATTTTACATCTCTCACACACACAATATCTACAATACAAAAAACAACAACTACACACAGAACAAAACAAAACACAACACAACAAAAACCCTCTGCATTCATTTATACTCAAACATTCATTAAGTGACTATAGAAAGCAGTGTATGGCAACCACCACATTGTCTCCAGCACCCTCTGTGCATTTGACAGCCCAGCCATGTGATCACTGCGGTGATCTTAAACACAGAAACTATATGGAAACTAAATTCAAACTTGGTGATATATGCACAGTATTAGAGGATAGTGTTAATATTTTAATACCACTCCCTTCTACAATTCTATTTGATGTAATCTTGAGACATCTACAATGAATAATGATCATTTCATTGGTAAGTTAATGCAGTTGAGGTGAAAAGGAATCAGTATATTAATGCTTAATATCAGGGAAAGGCAAGCCAGACTTTTCTTAATCCTACCACCTGCCACATCTTGGCATCATCCTGGCATTTCAGCAGTGCTATGCACTTCACAACTTACCACAAGTTGTGTGCACCACACAGCCTGGCTCTCTCCCCTGTGGTCTGCAGGTTGTGAATATGATGATGAAATATTGATAGGAATTTGATTTAAGATTTGAGTTGGCTTATATCTTTTAACATTGAAAGGTGATTATGATTTTGTTATGGCTCACTAGCACAAGCACTGGCTTGAATGTTTATGGCACTATAGTGAAACTATAATTAATGCATGATATGAAGTTGAAGAAAATGTATGAGAAGCATCATGATACAATCTGGCTTCAATTTACAACCTCACCATCTGCATCAAAAAGCTTCCTTGTCTCCAATATGTCCATACAGGCTGGTGTAGAGTTTGAATACAGGTGCACACATTCTCCCATCAAGTTTGTTTTTACATATTGATTGTTGTACTTATACAACAATTATAAACGAGACCCCTGGTTATTAGAGGATTGACTTTACCGAGTACAAAATATTTGATCACAAAATCAAATCCACTGTTTTCCCCATTCATGTTAAAAAACACTGTACCTAACCTCACCCTCTTGCATAATCTTGTATTAGCAACACTAACTCTCTAACTTGTATTTTCTGTTTAAACCATGTTCAACCATGTTCAACATGGTTCTTACACTTAACAAAATTGAGCATAGCAGCATTTCCATTTAGAATATGTCAGCATGATGATTTTAGTTTTTAGCTCAAATCAAATGATGTGCCTAAGTATAGCCCCCCTGAATTGGGGCGTGTCTCCTTTGACTCTCTCCTTGTGTCCCAAATCCATTCAAAACTCATTTAAATAAACCCCACTTTAAACACAAGCCTCTGCCAGCTTCAGACCTACCACATATATCTTAAGAAAATGAAACTTCCTACCTAGAGCACTGAGGCAGCACAAGTCAGGGTCACAATTAAATTTGACAGGGCAACTGACCATGACTGCAGTTCTGCTGAACAACTTATGTAGCACCATGGACAGAGACAGTACAGGTGCAGAGAACCAAGTCTGGCTCACTGTCCAGAAAGTAAGATTATAAGACAGCCTTACTCACTACAGTACATGAGCAATTATCAGTGTTACCATCTCTACTGTCCCACTGCGGATTTTCATTTATTCAGCTTTGCCTTGAAAGTTGTTCAAGTCTTATTTTTGCTATATTCACACTTTTTTGAAATGCTGCTTCCCCCACAGACTTCCCCATATCTACTAGCTAAACCGTCCTGACCAGTGATGCATGGATTTAACCTCGACAAACTCACTTAAGAGCACTACACATCTACCATTCATAGTTATAGATGTTCTGAGAATAACTTTAAAACTGGAAACAAATTCATTAGTCAATTCAGTATAATGTATTACTTCTCTTTTATTTGTGTATTCTACCGTCAAACCCTAACAAAGCTATAGTTGCAAATATCATCACCATTAAAAAAGACAATATAAATGCTGGAAATGAATGTGGACTCAAAATAAATTGTTGCTTTTGCATTTGGTCAGTTGTGTCAGTGAACAAAACAGGGCAAGCTGTGACTGATCAGATGGCAGAAAGCAAAGCCACAGTGGACATCAGGCCTGAACTGATTCCAGATTTCTGTTCTACCATCCTCTCTTTATTCACTCACTCACGCACTTCTCATTCTGCTCTGAATAACTGGTAAAACTGTGAAGTCCTTCCATGAAAAATCACATATACTGTAATAGTGGAGGAGGCAATATTATTGTCATGCCAAATGGATTTAACCACAGTTTATTACTGAAAACAACAACAAATACCCACATGAGTTAATATTTATTATTTTAATTACTGCCCTGTGGTGGTGTGGTTTATTTAAATAAATTAACTTTGTTTTACTTTGAGAGTAGACAAGTGTTTTATTGACCAAAATCCATAAACATTACACCAATAATCTGAGAAAATCACATGGTAATATCAGACATTCTGACCATGAAGGTGTCTTATTTTATCTAAATATCATATTCTGCTGGCTCCTTTCCATTGGTTAAAGAACAACAGTATCAGGAAACAAAACATATTTGAAAAAAGAAAGGTTTCATAGGAGAAAAGAGGTGTCTGAAAAAAACAAGATAAAAGAGTAGGAAGACAGCGAAGAACGCCCCATTCCCGGCATCAGTTAGATTCATCAATACAGTCTAGTGTGGTAATAAAAAAGACTCAGGAGGTGCCTGAGGGAGAAATATCTCTCAGTCAGAATGACCTTTTAAATGTTCATCTCTGACAGAAGCTTAGCCATCAGAAGTTATTACATCTTAGGTTTGTCTCTGCAGAACACTTTGAAAGTCCACAAAACTGCGCTTTGAGCTAAATGCCAACATCAGCACACTAACATGCTCATGTGATGATCACTGCAGATGAAAAAAAAAAAGTTTTTGAATAATCAAAGTGATTAAAATTCATCATGACCTGATGCTGCCCTAGAGGAAAAGTTAGGGGAGTCAGTAATTTGAATAAATCTGACGCTGAGATAGTTTATTCTGTAGTGAAATGTGGATCAATTATATTTGCAGTTCCTAAAGTACTAACATTAGCATGTTAAACTATTTACCATGGTGATCTGGAGATATTTTTACAACATTTTGATATGGATCTTGGATATCAGTTGGCATCTAAGAGATTAAGAGTGTTCATTCTTTAATCAGCAGTCCTTCCAATGCACTATATTCATGAACTACTGCTATACTGTTGTGTATTATGCCATGGTGAAGCAAGAACTTTGTTTGAAGAAGAGCCAAATTCAGATGAAACAGACTTGCTTTGGTTGGCGGAGAATGTTTACTCCATTTAAATTTTAGTTTGGGTGTTCACTCTGACTTCCCTACTTTTCCTTCGTGACATCCAATTATCACCTCTGAAAACACTGAACAATTGTAGCCAATCCTGTGTGTGTGTGTGTGTGTATGTGTGTGTGTGTGTGTGTGTGTGCGGAAGAGAGACTGAGGGTATGTGACAAGAGTGCTCTGTTGGTGAACTAACGTCTCCAAACAAGACTGAGAAATTGTTAATTCACGCTTTATATACGAACAATATACTGCACACACACAGTGCTTTACTCTCAAGCATCAACAGACACCACAGTGCTAATTAACAGTCTTTTGGCAGCTGGGTGATTGGTGTAAAACCATGTATGTGTGTGCCTGTATAATGCTGTTGCTCCCCTGCCAATATGTGCTGTACTCTCTCTTTTTTACAACTGTTTTTTGAGTCAGAAATCAAATAAAAAAGGACAAATAGCCCCTTTTTAATATGGTGATGAATACATAAATATGCAGTCTGCTACCATGATGGTTATCTTTCTTGTCAACATGTACTTTCCATGCCAATTTGTGCTTGTATTGCTTTAGAAAGCTACTGTGTGATGTGTTAGGCATTCTTGGTCAGTGTGAGACACACATGAAGACATGGTGTCAGGATGCCAAACATTATTCATCCCATGTGTCAGTGTCAGTGTGTATTTACAGGGAAGATAATAATAATTCACCAAAAGACAAAACATACTATGAAATATAAAAGAGGAAACTGGCTGCTACTACTGATCACACCCATTATATCTAGGTTACATTTACCTATCAGGCCTTACCCAAATCATTCTGTTATGACTACAATTATAAACATATTTGTCCATTCATGAACTAATGATACAGAATGGAAAACAAAGGACGAGACCAAACAAACCACTGTAACTTGTTCTGTTGTGACTCTGTTCTGGTGACACTGTCAATGTATGGTTGATTAGAGCTGGTTCTTATGTATTGTCTGTCCACATCAGAAATCAGCTGTGTTTATCCAAACAGCTTTACTCAAATGTGGAGTGAAAAGTCCACTGATGCTATACAACTAATCCACAGGCCCATCAGAAGCATGCTGTCCAAAATAACAACAATGGTGATTCAATTATTATATATATTATTATTATTACCATGGATCACCCCCTGGGCCCCTGAGTTTCCCCATTAATATGAATAGTACATGTTGCCCAAATCAGCTTAAATACATTATTTGGTTAATTAATAATGAATTTAACTTATTGCCAACCATGTTTATAACTAATGCAAATGCTTTTTTGTATTAAAAAACACACTTTGGTGTTCAGATGGCACTTTACCAGCATATCCTAAAACTATGATCTACTCTTGTCACAGCTTTGATTACAGATTTGCCTGTGAATCTATGCAGTATAAAACAGAGCGTGCTCCTTTCAGGTATATAAGAATAAACTGTTGTTTCTCTGTTTATTCCCAATTCTATTTTTTTTTTCATTTACACTCAGTCTTCGGCTTAATGCAAAAGAAATAGCGTATACTAAACACACACAACAGCAGATATTGACAGTTTTGTGTTTGCACTTCAGCTGGAACAACCATGACTATATATTGAATGCATATTGTTTATCTTCTGTTCTCTGCCTCTATCTCTATCACTGTGTGCAGCCTTCTATTCTTCATTCTAAATTTGGACTCAGGTAATGGGTTCATGACCTTATCTTCATGGAAACACATACATGTCTCCATCATTACTGAGCTGTGACTTAAATGTTGAGTTTGGTTTTAATATGAATTACAAGTGAGCATATCATCTTGCAGAGACTTTATATTTATTTCTTCAAGGCTAAACATGTAGTCACTTAACTCTCCATCAGCTATGATAATAGACTAAAGAGGTATGCATTTTGACATCAAAGTATGACATGTCGTGAAAAGCTTGTTGTAAAATTGTTAATTACTCAAGTTAACGCAGACCTGCCACCCATGGGAAGATATTTAACGTTTGACTAATTTAACTAGCTAGCTTGGCAAAGTAACATTAAGTCATACTGTCTGTGTGTTGCAGATTGTTAAACTTGACTTTTCAAAAGTGATGTGTTCATAATTACTATTACAGTCAAATCCACAACACATCATGGCATGGTTACCTAGAAAGTTACCGAGGGGTGTGTGGGTGTGTGTGTTGGTACTGTGGTCTATAACTTACCATAGTAAAACTCCTCCATTGCAAATGAGGCAAAATATGTAAGGAGAGATGTCATCACTTTTAACATTTCAACAGCCATGTTCATACTCAGCCTGTATAGTTATTAGGTTATCATATAATTCAGTAATAGCCTACCTATAATGATAAAGTTGCATGAAGGTGCAAACAATAGAAATCATATAAATGCAATAGTTGTGGTAGGTTAGTGTGTAGCATGAGTGTAATTGTGTTGCTTGGTGTAGTATATTTAGACAAGTGACAAACATTGGCATAAATAATCAACTAACGATAATGCACCTGCAGATATTTTTGTAAATATGTGTTATTGGTGTCAACATATTTCATGTTGTTTTCTTTTTCTTTTTTTCAATGTTTGACTGTGGCATGCATGCAAATGATGTACTGTAATGCCTATGTATGCAAATGATGTACAATAATTAATTGTGTGAACAGCAGTGATTCACATCTGATGCATCTAGGTCGCCAAAGTTGTACTCAAAAAAAAAATCCACCAGAGTTGGCACGTTTGTTGCTATTATCCTATGAAGACAATCACAGAGCACTCTTCTCTCTTAATACTGGGAGCAGCACAACAGTACACTTAAGACACTGTGGTAGATGCTAATAACTTTTGCACTTCTTCATTTTTCTACTGATTCTTGTCTCAAATAAAGAGCTTCTATGGATATTTGTAGTGGCTCCATCATATCCGACCCCATGCTGATTATCTGTGACTCTGAACATCTGATTTATGGCTGTTTGGTTCTTGCTGTTCTTGGGCATTCTGCTCTGTCCCATCAGTGCGCTCAGTTAGCAAGCTTTTTTCTTTTATTTTCTTTCTTTTTTTGTTAATAATGCTTTTAGTTGCCTTGTCTGTCAAAGCACTTTGTAAACTCTGTTTTTAAAAGGTGCTATATAAATAAATGTATTATTATATATTTATTTTTTTTATTTTCTTTCTTCAGTCAACTCCATTTACTCTGTTCCAGATTCAGGGTTGTAAGAATTGTCTTGTCAACTTGTACAACAGAAACAGTTGCAAGATAGATTGAGATTGCTGTGATAATTACCTTTGACTGCAGAGTTATAAACAGCCAAATACAACATCAGCATCATTTGCTCCTCTCAAATCTCCCACAAATGAGAACCTTGCAAGACCCCACCTTAAGATTTTAAAGGAACATTTCCTTGGGTAAAATCAAATATACTGAAGACTTATTACACAAATGTATTGACCATGCCTACTCTTCTGAATTTTAAACAATAAAAACAAGTTTGCAATTCAAATGTTCATGCCAACACAAATCCAAGTTCTCAGATATGTACCAGCCTTTGTGCGTCCATAAAAATAGAACCCTCTGTCTTGATTGGCATATGCTCAGAGGTTTTAAAGTCAGTGTTGCTTAGTAACCTGGGCTGGATTGCAGGTTATTTTGGCCTCATGTTTTTTCCAGCAAACTATTCAACTTTGGCTTTAATTGCCTTTTCAATATGTCAATGTAGTCAATTTCTTCAATTTCGTCTATTTTTGAGAATTGTTTGTACTTCAAGAGATGGGCCGATGCAGGGTACTGCAGGACGACTACGATTGTAAATGACAAGGACACAGTGTCACTGAAGCAACGCATGTTGTAACTTTGATCGATTACTCAACTTAGTAACCTTAAAATATGAGACGGAGAACAGAAGTCGTCGAACAGCCAACTGGGATCTTTATTGCAGGTACTCTATACAAACAACAAGATAGACCACGAAAAGTAAAACAGCCCCGAGGCGCGCCCTTACAGACCCTTTATACCATTGATTGCGTATGGTGTCATGTGTCATTGTGTGCGTGCACCAGGTCAAGTTGACCTGGCATGTTCAGGCTAATTCTCAGTTTCCTGGAATTCTATTCTTAAGTGTTGGTGGCCAGATTTCCCTGGAATATTAGATATGGTGAAAAACAACTCCTTATTAGGAGTTTGGTGGAATAAACATAATGGCCTGTTGAGCAATGTTGAGCAATCTCCTAACCTTTCGCCTCTGCTGATGTTTTCCACGTTCTCCTTTCTGATACACACAAATGTAGGATTTGCTCCTACACGCACCACTATTGTTTGTCTGGTTTACATTTAGCCGCGATCCAATTCAACTTTATCCAGCAACTCACTGTACTGGTCTATTAAATGTGTGCGCCCCCACATTTCCCTTAGAATATAATTTAATTCAAGTAGAATAATTGTTACTCTTGTGATCACTGTGATTGTCACGGGATCAGCTGTTTTGGTTTATTTTCTGTTCATCTGGTTTTGCTTACTAACTCTCTTGTCATTTCAGATCCTGACACTCCCCTTCCTGCATCACCTCTTCCACAGCTGGCCCTCATCATCATCATTAGCCTCCCTCTCTCTGATTTCACTCTGATTCGTGCTTTTGGGTCCAGCACCTTCTGGGACGTTAAAGTGATGGAATAAATTATATTCATCATGATACTTCTAAAATATAACAATAAAAAACAATGTCCAGTGGTCTGACTTTTGGATTACTCAAACTGGACTTTCTGATCTCATTTTCTTACACCTACCTGTAGCAACAAACTAATGCATTTTTTTTTTCCTTTTGTAATGCAATTCTACACAGAAGGCCTCAGGCTGTGAAAATGGTCATCTCCACAGTGTAGCAACAGTATGTTTGTTTATTAAAGTAGGTTTGTTGAACATAATTCATGAAAGGCTACCTTTGTTCAAACATGGAGGCTATTCAGTTTAAACAGGTATACTGTTCTGAGCGTGATTGCTGTTTGCATAGCTACAATTACATTAAAATTAAGTTTTATGATGTATGTAAAAATGTCTAGGGTGCATCAGGGGTTAAGGAGCCACAGGACCTTCTGTTGCATGCATCTCACCCTAACACATTTATAATAAAATGCTCCAAAATTGCATTGAGCCTGTTATTTAAGAAGATGAAAAATCTCTCTCTCTCATTATTCAGAACGTCACTTCAAGCTAAAATAATATTCCTGAGTCAGCATAGACCAGAATATCTTAAACAAACACATGAAGTAATTAAAAACTTAAATTACATACTGCTGTGTAGAGAGATAGAGCTCATTGTCTGCACTTTGGTGTGTATGTGTGTTCATAATGCTCCCTCCCTTTTGGAAAAAAAAAAGTTTGACACAATGATCATGTTTCAAGGGTAAACATTTTCTTCATTCTTTCAGTGTGTCAATCTAACTCTTCTCTCTTCCTCCTCTTCCTCTCTGTCTTGTATAGCTCTGATAGATGTCAGACCATGACAGCCTAAAGTGTAGATCTGAAACTCCACAGCAGAAACCTTTTAACTTTATTAAACTGTCACACCACCATTCTTCATGCAGCTCACTGACATCAAGGGTTTTAACATGGAGACTGGGAATGAGAGGCTGCTGTACAGAGAACTAAATCTCTCCCACTTCCTGTCCTGGTTCACTGTGTCTCCTATTCTCTTTCACATGATCACTCTCATGTGGCTTGTTAAAAATTATTGCTGGTATTTAACACTGTGACAACATTAAATACCACCTTCGGTATAAATACTCCCATTTAATCACAATTTAAGAATAATGTATTACTTAAACTATCATTCTGGGGCTCCTGAATTAAACTCCATCATCTTGTCAGACATAGTTAATAATTCAGAAAGTACATGTAGTGGTTAACTGTTTATGCTCAAATAATACATTAGCGGTGTATTTTAACCTTTGCTCAAACAGAGACTTGCACTAAACATTAATATACAGATCCAGTACAACTAGCAGTGCTGGGTATCATCTCTAAATGTTAGTGGTGTCTACAATAGTGGTTTATGAAAGATCACTACGGTGGCCCTGAAGTGCAAAACACAACAGCAAATCACAAAACACGGCAGCATTAGAGAGACTCATACCTACCATGTACCTATCTTTTCCGGTTTGAGTCTCTCTAATGCTGTTGTGTTTTGTGATTTGCTGTTGTATTTTGCACTTCAGGGCCACCGTAGATCACTGCTGAATTATAGAAATATTCCAGATATAGTTTTTGAACAATACACCATGTAAACTAGAGATTCATGACAAACAGTGTGGGAAAAAGAGTAACTTATATAATACAATAAAAGGATGAAAAAGAAGCCATGTAGTCATTGAATGTGTGATGTACTGTACAACATTTGACGAGAAATACTTTTCTGTTTTAAAAAGAAAGGGAAAAAAAGAATGCAAATCAGATTGCATAAATCATCTTGTATCTTAAATTTAGAGCATCTGCCTGTATAACAACTTAAATGTCATACCCTGAGAACGCTGCCCTATATTTCACTAATTTTGATTTGTGAGGAAGTTTCTTTTCGTACCAGCATGAAACGAAGATCCACTAGCGTATACGCACAGAAAGCCATGGGTCAAAGGTTTCAGTTTCTGACAACAAAATGTTCCTGACAGACTCAGGACCATTTGGCTTGTCTGGTCGTGTTTTAACTTGACAGGGAAGCTGCTGTAGCGTTTACTGAATCTGTAGTGTGTCTGCAGGGAAAAAGACTGAATTACTAAAGGCAGGGAAAAAAATAGTTTCTATCTAACTCAGGATGTGTAAGTGGTGTGAGAGGGTGAGTATGTATGTGTGTAAATGTGTGTGTGTTTCCCTACATGGATGTCGACCTTTGATTAGACTGTTTTTCATGTCACAGAGTACAACATCCCAGGGCTACCTAACATGAAAGGCTCCTGTTCTCTGGGGCAGTGAAGACACAAACAGGTGCCTGAGTCTCAAAATAACTTCCTGACATTGCAGCAAATTGAAAATGTAATGCAGTCTGATGAAAAATGAGTTTTGAGAAGATCTGACATTTGACAGGTTGGTTTTGTTCGTTATCAAATGTTTCTTCGCTCCCTTTGCGCCAACTGACACCCGGTGTTGGTGCCACTACACATTTGGTTCAACTAGCGGACCTTCTTAGAAGAAGCTTGCTTTTCCACGGGTTAGAGAGCCAAGTCGTTATAGCAGTAATGTACCGTTATGCTGGTTGTCACTCACCATAAAATGTAAAAAAAAGTAGAATAACTTCAAGCAAATAACTACATATGACCATAAATGACAGCAAAATGCAGTAGAGAATGTATATCTTTGTCATTTACATAATACATATGCACTCTTTTTATTTCAACTCATTGTGGGGGTCCCTACTACTCTTTGCTGTAGTGTGATTGCACTATTGTGTGTTTTATCTGGTGGGTCTCAGCCCCACTGGTTCCACGCACACGGAGCAGATAAGAGGAGAGACAGACAGTGACAACTACATGTGTTACATTACATAAGTGTAGTAAAAGCTTTGCAAATGAAAACAAAAATCAGGAATAAGAGTAATTTATTCATGTGATGAAGTTACCTGACTGACAGCTGTCTAAGGCAGCTCCTCAAATCACCGAAACATATCATAGCTGATGTAAACAGTTCTAACTTCTAAACCAGTTAAAAGTGATGATGCTTTGGAACCAGCTTTCCTGGCTGTTGAAATATGAACAACTGGCTTCTGATTAGGCTCTGGCTCTGAGTGGGCCCTCAAACTGCCTCGGACAAAAAGGGGTGTAAGTGTAGATGTGGATCTGTCAGGTTTGAGTCACCTGACGTCTGAAAACAAAAGAACAGAGAAGCAGAAACTGACCTGCAGATCTGTAACCTTCCTGTTAGTGAGCAAGCTGACAAACACATGCTGTGCTCAGCTGTTTCTATAACATCTGTTGCTATAGGCTTTTCTACAATCACAGTTGAACATCATACACATGAACCTCCACCTACATACTGCTTCAATCCCATCTTTGTGTCTCTGATTCAAATGCTGGATTCAGCTGCATTTGCTGTACAGATTTAGAAAAGGAGAGACCTCAGCTGTCCTCCTGAGGATTCTCCTCCTCTGCAGCTTGTTAGCTCGTTCACTTCCACATCTCCTGTCAGACCGAGTGCTCCCCCCAGATTAAGACCACTGACCATGTTGGCCATGTCAGCCATGTCTAACTGTGTTTCTGATGCGCATCTTCTATGTTTTATCAGGCTCTGTCAAACACTGCCATCATCTCAGCTCTCAAACCACGCATGAACTGTATAATATATACTAAAAATATTTTGTTGGTTTTCAGTTTTTGTTCAGATGAGTACTGTAACGTCTGATATTGCTGTGTATCCATCTATGAAGCTTTCTCGAATGGCTATACTGTACATGCCATTTTCTGTAAATGTAAACTGCAATGCTTGTTTTAAACGTTGACTGGAAACTGATTACACAATGCAGACAGAACCTTGTTAACACTGTTTTTTTTATTTTAGTGTGGGTCTGACTAAGGTTGAATTACCAATCAACACGGTAGAAACATACTTCAGTCTTTTTTCTGTGTGATAATTCTGCCGCTACAGACTGCTCTGCGTTTATTCACCCGCTTGTTGTGCATGAGCCTCACTGTTGTGAAGAATTTAATCAGCTGCTTGACCAACATTGAAAAAGTCACAGCAGGGCTAAACCTCACCTCCACTCATGAATAATGACAACCTGCTCTACATCTCCTTTGACCTTGCACCACATACAGCAGGAAACAGAGGACCCTACACACAGACGCACACACACACGCACTCACACACACACACACCTTTTTAGCATTCTGAAGATGAGGTCTGGGGTGCAGCCTTTATTGTGATCTTTGGGTTGAGGCTGTGAATAGTTCTGCCAACAGTGCAGCTAAACCTGACGAATGCAATTCATCACACAAACTAACCATATGGCTGTCACTGCATGAGGTGAAGTAACACAAACAAGCTGCAACTGACCAAGTCAACACAGTCCAATGTGGGAGGAAGCTGAAAGGACTGGAATGATTCAGCAGCAGAAAACAACCTTTTTTCTGTTTATTCATCCACTTAAAACAGAGTCGAGAGAATAAAAAACAGGATCATACTGTATATTGTAAGCACTGCTTCCACACACACACACACACACACACACACACACACACACACACACACACACACACACACACACACACACACACACACACACACACACACACCCTCAAACACATTTTGCCTTATATGTTATAACTAGTTGTGTTTTACCTGGATTTGAGAATCCATAGATGGAGGTTTGGGATGGAGCAGATCAGGAGACAGTACCCATGAAAATACAGAGAGAGAGAAACACAAATAATTAGCAACCAAACACATCACATGAACTGCATCATCTTGAAGCCAGGGCAGAAAAAAACAACATTCATGATTTAGAAGAGGGTTAAAACAGAGTGCAGTTTTATGGGAATGAAAGGTTTTAAACTTCAGCTCAGCCAGTTGTGAAGAACTTGACACAGAAAATAAACATGTATCCGTGTGACAAAGACATGACAGAGTAAGAGAAAAAGTGACATGAGATAGAGGGAAAGTGAGGGAAGAATATGTTTTTAATAAAAACCTACAGGTAGTTCAGTGCTGGTGGAAAAACAAAAAAGTCTAAAAAAAATGTAGAGGACATTGAGAAGCAGATAAAGACCTGAGAGACAGAGACAAAATTACACCTTTTCTGCTTCCTTATCTTGTTATTCTACTCTGAACATTTTCCATTTGTCTGCTTTTTGCAATTCAGTCTTTATTTCTCTCTTAACACCTACTCTTGCGTCTTTCTTCCCTTCTCCAATAGCATTGACTATATATATATATATATATATATATATATACATACATGTATTTGCAATCTGTCCATCTGATGCAAGCCCTTGTTCCTCTAAAACGTCAAAACTATTTCACAGATTCTTGTGTCTCATAGTGCACAGATTCTGCTTAAAGAACAGTGCACTACATATACAACACATTACCCTTTCTCTCCTGTCTCTTCCCCACACAGTACACATTTAGTATTTGACTGACTTTTTGTTGATTTACAACATGACCTGATAAGTCTGGGCTGAAAGCAGTTCGCAAACAATCAACGGGAGACATAACGCTGATGCACACAACCTTTCCTCCTCCTCTTCCTCTTCCTCCTCCTCCTCCTCTCTTTGTCTGTCAATCCTCCTGCGTTCTGCAGCTCTACAATCAGTGGACTGAGGAAAGAGTGGCTGGAACTCTGTCATTCAATATGCCATATTTGAGTCAAAAGACAAGTGTAGAAGATGACAGCTGACTACTGATGAGTCTCTACTTTGATGAGCTGATCTGGGATCTGCTATGGGATTTGTTCTGGAGAGGGGAAATGCGTTAAGTTTGGAAAAAAACATAGAAAGTTTTCTCAAACATCTGCATCTACACATAGGGATACACATCATCGACTGCGATTCATTGTACATGACAACCTCCCATCACATTGCTGCATTTGTGTGATGTGGAGTATGAAACACTGTTAACCCCAGACAACAATGATGACAAAGGAAACTCTCAGATGATGCCAAAGCTGACAATTAAACATGCCATCGAATTAACTTCCTAAATCCACGTTAAAGCTATGTAGGTGTTAATGAAAGTTTGTATGGCCTTGAAATATTAGACAAGCTGAAAAATATTATAATTCAGTCAATTTTGTTTAATCGTGGAATTCAAACCAGAAACCTTCAACTCACTAATGTAACCTCTGTGCTGCTCTTCATTAAAACTGAGGACTGACCTTAAAGCATTTCATATATTCTATACTGAAGTCAAAGGTAAACTATTCAATTTCAATTTCAAATCACATAACATGGACATAATTTGTGTCACAAGACATATCGGAGACTATTTTAAATGACCAAATAAATGGAGAAGCATCAGGGCAAACTTAATAGTAACACAGTGGTTCTCACAGTTCATAGAGTTCATAGAGTTTGAAAGCTTTTTTTTCTGTCTCTTAAGTAGTTCTGCTAACAAACTGAGCTGCCATTTTTCTTTGATGTCTAATGTAAGCCTCATTTCCGCTCTCATGGCCATAAAACATTCAACAGCACACTCAAGAGTAATTCTTAATTATGAGTTCACATAGTACACTCTCCTACATACAAATGACAAGTGCTCATGCGCACAAAGTGTTTCCAAATAATGCTGTGTGTGAGTAAATTATTGCACAATTCAACTTAATGGAACACTTTATTCATTGAAATACAGTTCATCTGCTGACACACAAAACTGCCAGCCACTAAATCTCTGGTTCCCATGGTGCTACTCATTACAGCATTCATCCTTGGTATGGACTTTTCCACAAATGCTGATATTTAGAGGGAGGGTGAAAACAGCTCATGGGGGATATTTTGGAGAAAAGCCATTTTTTTCTCTATTGTCTCACTACATTATAGCCTCATGGGCCATAATAAGACATCATGAACATAGTCAGTAGCTATAAACGTATGAATACACGGAGAACTGTTCTAAAAGTAGGGTGATAATTCCTACAGAAGCCCAGCATTGATGCCAATTGATGTTTTGACCTATCATTAGGCTCTGCGGTGGGCAGCAGACTGTGGCATCACAAATCTGCTGAGTCCTCTGCAGTAGTGTAGCCAGACATCTGATCGTTGGTGGGCACAGAGAAAATCCGGTGGGCTTACCTCCAAGATTGTTTCAGTATTGCAAAAAAGTTAAAAAGAAAAAACACAAAAGTTTACTGAAGTAATTACAAGCACCAACAGAAAGAAACTGAGAAAATTAAAATAAAAGAGAAAAAAAGACTGCTTTTCAGCAAAGAAATACATTTTACTATAGTCCGATGTACTTTTTCAGGGGGTGAGAAAAGCCATTTTAGTGATGCCTCAATTGATGAGAGTAATACCACAGTACCATTTTTAGTCCAGGGTGACCAGGCCTGCAGGACACTGGAAAATACAGAATGTCAGATGGACTTTACATCCAGTGCATCATTTATGTAAAGTCCACAGCTGGTGAAAGGTGTACTGACAGGTTTATTTAGGGCTTAATTAGCATCCGACATCTATGTTTATCTACTTGCTGGCTGCCCAACTGGCTTGACATCTGAAGCTGTGGCCCGCTCTGTTCAACAACCACACCTGTCCTGCTGAGTTCCACTAGTCTTACCAATAGCCAATCTTTCACATCCCCATTTTCATGAATTATATCCCCTGACCTGTCAAGAAAAATGGAGTTATTTCTATATGCTATATGCTACCTTACCTTCACAATCAAGAGAGCATATGTCTATAATATCGCCTGCCAACACCATCAGCTAACAGCTGGCTAACAATAACTAAGCCCATAACATGTTATGCTAAGTAGCACTGTGGTTTCCAACCATGCTCCTCTGCTGCCAAGTCTGTATAGCCCATTTACTCAAAGTCCTTCCTTGGTGCTGTTAGCTCCACATTCAGGGTGACTGTAGCCCTCTCTACTTTTTCTATCCCAACTATAATGCCTTTTTTTCTCTCACTTTCTCCATCCAAGAAACTGCCATTTCAGACACAGACTTTCACTTATCTGATAATTAATGTATCTAATCTATACCACATGGTAGGGTGAGGGCCTATACACAAGAGAAATGTGTCTAACTGTAGATTTTCAATTAAAAGGACATGCTGAGATACCAGGTATGTGATTTAAAATGCCAGGTGTTCACCTCCTTAGACTCAACTGCAATTCAGGGATCCCAGATGGGCTCCTATTCACTGATCAGATCACCATCTCCAAAGTAAGGTCTGGTATTTTAATACACGTTGTGGCCCTTTGCAAATATGTCAGGAAAAGTATTCATTTATAATGACACTTTATTAAATAAATAATCAAATGCACCTCGTTCTTTGTAGCCTGAGTGCATGTATTAATATTCATGTTCTGCAAAAAGCCATGAGACAGAGTGGATTTTAAAGCAATCACTGAACAACAAGAGTCTCCCATTCATTTGAATGTGTAGTTCATTCGGTCACATTTATTTAAACCACCCCGCTTGATATATTTTAGCAGACAATATCAATTAAGTTCATTTAATGTTTGTTCACTAAATCAGTGAATAGCTTTATGATCATTTCAACACTTCCCCATAATAAAGTGGAAAACCTATGTTATTCTATTTAAATAATATTCAGTATCATGAAGTATAGTTTGAGTATGTCTGCTTGTGATTTTAACCCTCATCCTACCAACATCATTAACAGACAGGGACAACCGGCTTGGGTCTTATTTATTTTTTGTTTCTTACTTTTTCTAATATGTTTCTTTAAAAAAAAGAAGAGGAAAGTTACAATTTACACATTGCATAAAAAATAAATAATTAAAAAATCAATATAGATTTTTTTTTTTAAACAAATTGCAGCAACTCCTCTCCCCCAATAGTTTGTGATCCTTTCAATTAGAACCCATGGCAAACATGACTGCAACAAGTAGTTTCATCTATTAAAACTGCAGAGGTGGAATTAGGTGCTTTTGACTGGAGTCCCCCAGGATCCCAAAACATTGGTAATGAAAAAGACAAACAAAACAAAACAAAACAAAAACAATGATATTAATTCATTCAGAATATTGGAACAAATTGATTAACAAAGTCATTAAAAATTGGAATAATAGGATTACGCACCTATGGGAACAAAAATATAACTCTAGGGTCTGCAGCTACCCTAGTCAGTAGGATTAAGCTTAAAAAAGCTGTTACCCCAGAGAGACTGTGCAAACTTAAATGAAAAATATATCTTATTTTCAGTTTTACTTCGATACAGGATTTATATATATATATATATATATATATATATATATATATATACTTGATACACTGTGGATCACCAAGGCCAAGTTACTTTTATAGTCATTGCTGAGGGAGAACGTTTATTAAACGATTCAAATTGCAGCAATCCCAGAACTCTGCAGAAAGCCTAAAAAAATAAATAAAAAACAAACTCTAAGACCACACAAATATACTATAATGAAACGGTTCACATGAGCCACAGATGTAGTAACATTTTGCTCTTAAAAGTTGAACATTCTCTAGGGAACATTTGTGAAAATAATTAACAAACCACTAACATGATGTCATCAGCTCTGGAAAAAAAAACAAAAAAATAAATAAACAAGTTTCACCTCTACCAGGTTCAATAAACCAGATATGCTGCTAGAAACAATTTTACCAAAGGCGTGCATGGCCATAAAACAAGAGCTTCAGACAGATTTTAAACAGGTGCAATTTGACCCACTTACTTAACCCACTCATTTGGAAGTGCAAACCAATGTGAATATTAAGAGTTATTACCTGAAATGTTCCATTATAATGGTCCACTTCACTGCAGAGCTATTCACTACTTCGATGTCATTCCATACTTACAATTTTCATATGCACACACATTTTGATTCATCGGTGTATGCATCTCAATACATGGGTAATTGTGTGAAATCTAAGTCACACTAAATATTGCTCAAAGGCTGAATATTTCCCTGACTGTTGGAAATGTAGCATTTGCAAAATGACCATCCTACAGCACTAAAAGTCGATTCAACAGAGAGCAACGGACCAAACATCATCCTGACAATCAAAAACACACTTAAACCTGTTTGTTTTAGGAGAGACAGATTCAATTTGCAGATCGTGTTTGTGTAATTTCCTCTGCTCACAGTCCTGATCAGATCTCTTGTCAATATCAATCAAAACAGAACAGGTTTTCCTCTCAGCAGAGGACTGAACCAATGACAGAGTGAGATGAGATGATAAACAGATCCCATGCTGTCACTCTGTCATATTTCACAGCTCTTCCTCCAACATTCAAGTCATCCAGCAGCACTGATCTGAATTCACTTTATTCTGTTCTGACTGTTACTTAGCACAGCTGTCTTTGCTGCATTGAGTTTAAAGGTTGAGGTCGTTCCGTCACTGCCGCCTGAACTCAACTCATGGGTGCCTACTAAATCATTCTACCTACATGTACCAGTATGTTTCTGTCTGGCCTCTTTTTACACACACATTGTTTTTTTTCCTCCTTATTCACTCTCCTTATACCATTACAATAATGGATGCATTGATAGTCAGAGCACCATCAGCTGTGAAGGACAAGCAGCCCCGATGGGAGTGTTCAACAGCACCCTGCCTCCATTCTCTGTAATGTTTAATTGATTTCAAGGCTACCAAAGCTAATTAACACTGATTATTCTGATTGGACGTATAGGTCTAATGCTTTAGAGAGTAAAGTGTAAGATCAATAACTCAAAAAAAGTTAGAACAGAGAAATGGAGGGCTGGAACAACATTATAAGACAGTTTTGTATACAAAAAAATGATTGTTTAGTCTAAGCACTGGATCATGAAAAATAACTAGTAGACTCTCAGGTTAACATCTGACATTAATCTTCATCTTCATACTCAGCCTCAGACACATAGATTAAGCTGTGTACACAACAAAATAAGTCAGTTTTCATATCTGAGCATGTATATTAAGTATTAACAGGTATTTACTGAGTGGATCATGAACAATTCATCCTCCAGTATAGGTCTATAAGTTCCATTTAAACCATCCAGTAGCCTATGACGCGGGGATGTGACGTAGTTCAGATGACATCGATATAAAATGACTTCCCTCTTAGGAGGAGGTGGGTTGGGTGGATGGCTAGATAGTTAGATGGTAAAAAGTGGCATGAAGTGGACCATTTCCCAACACGAGTGTCATGTTCTCATTGTGTTTAGTCCTGCCAACATGATAAAGGCTGTCTAACATTCAAACTGTTTAAAGTGGTCTTTTTTAATCCAAACCATGATGTTTTCCTAACCATGAGGTTTTGTGTCAAAACCTATCCAAATCTTAACAACAGTACTGTCACACCATATAACATCATTATCTTCCAACAGTGACTTGTAACAGTTTTGGAAAATACCATATTAAGCTCCTGTGGGTTGTTTTAAAGTGCAGGTACAGTCGACCTAAGTGTTTTTTTTTTCATTATCAGGAGGGGCTGGAATGAAAGAACGGATTAAAGAAGACATAACACTGAGAGCTCACAATTAAGTAAGACACACCAGGCTTTCACTGACACACTGGAGACAGAATTACTGACTTCAGTCGAGAAGAAAGAATCACGCATTCAGAGTTCCACTGTCACTCCCTTTCTCTGTGTGTCTAATTCCATCTTTTTTCTTTGAAACACTCATCCACCCTGGCCAGCCCTCTACAGCTCTTTCCTTCTCATCACTCATCATACGATGCAGCACTGTTAAACTGCCCTGTAACTTCCCAGAGCCTCCAGTAACATGTCATTAGGCAGCTTACTGGACCCACTTTACAGGCAGACCAACTTCTTAGCACAGCTTGGGGCCGCCAGAAGCAAAAGTTCAATATGATTATGCCTTATATTATGATGAATCCAGTTTGAAGATGACAGTAATTACTGAAACACTACAGTTGTTTACAGCTCAGGTACACAATCACAAATGTGTCATCTTTAAATACCTTTGATACAGACATGTACCCGGCTAAGGGGTAAAAAAGAAAGAATGATAATATGTCAAGTCAGCTTTATAAATAAGATAAACATGCAGCCTTAATACAATCAAACAAGTTGATTTGCAGAAAGAATCAGTGTAGAATATACAACAGTCAAAATATAATATATAGAAAACACAAAGACTACTTATTGGTCAAAAACATTCCATTTATAGACTTTAACTATAACAATCATGTTGAACATGATGAAACATACTCACAACAATTATAACAATGTATTTCAAGAGAAAAGTGAAAGCTAGGGTTTTATGTCTTATTTAATTAGAAGGCAGTCAGTGGGGAGAAAGCTATGATGCTCGAGTGAGAGGAGAGGAACAGTATTTAAAGCAGAAGATAAACGGGGTCCTCTGGAGAGAAGATCTGTGTTAGTCAGCCGTGACGCTTCCCCCTTTATCCCACTGTCCCACCACACAGCTCCAGTCACACACACACACACACACACACACACAGAACACATAATACACACCAACAGAACACCTCTTGTGTGTATTTTATTGCCAGTGTCTCTCATTAAGCACGTGTAGCTATCAAACCTGGTGTAGTGTTTTAGCCTGAGGGTTCCTGTGTAAAATATGACCATCTTGTATACTGCAGCCAGGTTGGTAACTGGGAAAACTAACAAGCTAAACCAAACAAAACAGAATGAAAGACGAGCTCAAGAACCACCTTCTCATACACACCTGACTTATTCATTAATTCTTCTCAAAATTCTTCCTATTTTATTCACTTTTCAAAAATTCACAACCTGAATCTCCCACACAAAATATACTGTCACCGAGACTCAAAAAGTGCTACCGCTTCTTCCCATTACTGTAGGATTCTCCTCGGTTGTTAGTTCTCTGCCTGTCTCTCTCTCTCTCTCTCTCTCTCTCCCTCTCCCTCTCCCTCTCCCTCTCTCTCTCTCTCTCCTCTCCCTCTCCCTCTCCCTCTCCCTCTCTCTCTCTCTCTCTCTCTCTCTCTCTCTCTCTCTCTCTCTCTCTCTCTCTCTCTCTCTCTCTCTCTCTCTCTCTCAGAAGTCGGAATTTACCACAGAGGAGAGAAAAAGTGAAAGAATAAGGAAAGAAAAAAAACATTTATCAGCAGCTGCTTTGTGGTTCATTGATCGTCTGAATCGTCTGAACGGCAAGACAATGCCGCTGTCATTTCCTGAAATTCAACATTCAAATGAAATAATTGCATCATGCAGTGAAATTCCTGTTTGGTTTAAATGTCATAGGTCAGCTGTTACCACTTGGTGGCATAAGCAGCTAGTGATTTTAAAGATGAAGAAACAAGAAACAACTCGACACAACATATCTGAAGGGAAGGCACATTATTCTTTAAGTGTTGAGCTTTTTATACCATTGTCTAGCTTCACATTAGTATTCAATAGGTATTCATATCCAAAAAAATAAAAAAATAGGTGCATGAAGGTCAAAATGCCACTTTCCCAAAACCCTCCCAAAATCTTTTTCCCACATGACCACATAAAGTGATATAAACCCCCTTGCATGTCTAGCCAGTAGCTACAGAGATGGACTGAGGAATCACTGCTGCTCAAAGTTTAAAAAAATGAATTCTGAGCTCTCCTCCCGCCGGTAAACAGCTCTGGATCAGAGCAAAATCCAGTGTGACTTAGGGGTGTTATTCTTCCTGAATCTCCAGCTCTGCTCATGGCTCTGTCCTCCAGAGCTCTTGGCATTCAGCAGCTGTCTGTCTCTCCGCTAAGTCTGGTACATTAATAAACATCTCACACACTCAGACTCAGATCTGCGATATCGCTCGTAGTATGTCTGGAGAGTTTTTCGGTGAATGTGTTTAGAACACACTGTTAGCAAACTGTGAAAGTGGTGGTGGTGGTGGTGGGGGGTGGGGGGGGGCATTAGTTCTCAGGCTCTAACGCAAAACGGCTGAGTGGGCCATTTTTAAACCACGGAAAGGAACAAAGGTGGAGTCGTGCTTTAAATCTCCTCCTAGTGTGAAGACGTGTGTTTATTTGTAATTCACTTTGACAATCATCATATAGACACCTGAAATTAATTACATATTGATGGTTTCCACTAGGCAATAGCAAAAATTACTGCACTGGATATTACCAGGATCTTATTTTAAAAATTCAAATCAATCATTCAAAACTGTGAGTTTTGCCAAAACATGGGCTACACAGTACTATACAGCAGAACTGTGCCTAAATGCATCCTGTGTGGACATTGACAGAGGACTGAAGCTGCTGCTGCAGAATTATGGATGTCCTGATTTCACTACGCTGCATGGGTGGACACGGACAGAGCCATGTGACATTAAAATTAGGTTTGTTACAGGGAAATGTGCCATGTATGTGATAATATTTGTATTTCCCATTGTAGAGAATTGGACTGACATGGCCAATTACAGATTGTATAGTATATGATGTTGGGCTATACAAACACACATGGAATGTCTTCTCTACTGTAACCCTGCAGGCGGCAGAGGTCCAAAACGTATCAGCCGGAATGAATTAAGTAAAAGAACAGAGTAAATAATAGCAGAGATGCAGTAACCCAATGACGACCTGAAGAACAGTAAACTGTATTTAAGAGCTGTACTTAGAGAGTTTTGTGCATCTAATTTATACTGAAAGTCAGGCTGCTTTCCCATAGCAGAGAAGGCATTCCAACCTTCAAGAACCATGATCATGAAAACCAAGAACAATGTTTACAGTAACAGCTGGTCTTTTTCTAGATAACTGTCATTGCAGTCAAACACAAGCCAGTAGAGAAACAATGATTTCAGCAGAACAGACATCTGTTCCGCTCAGAGAAACTGCAGTGCCAAGGTCGACTGAAGTACTAGATAATGTTCACCTCAGAAACTACATTTCAGCCAAACTTCTTTTTCTGTACAGTTAGCCACAAAAGACTGACTTCCAATTTGCATTTAGAGGACAGTTGAGGCTGATTTTTCTTTAAAGTGGGAAAGGAAAGAGAAAGCCTCAAGGTAATCTCTCCTCTTGGACTTTAACACTGCAGGGTCTCGGAAAAGAGAGCAGGTCCAAAGGGTTTCGGAGGGATAACAGAGGGTCAGATGTGGACACCTCATCTGTTATCAAGCCTCTCCACAAAGGTGATGTGAAAGAATGTGATTTCTCCTCACACTTCAGTATAATTAAACATCATTAACAAAGCAGAGAGCTTTAAACATGTAGAAGTGAAGAGGTTGTCAACTGAAATGGAGGAGACAAGAGAAAGGTGGAGGGTGCTTACAGAAGTATGTAAGTATGCACTTTGTGAAACATGGAGAATGATGTAGAGAAATTTTAGTCACACAATTATTTTAAATTGGCGGAATTTGAACCACTCATAGTAATTCTGAAATTTGCATTAGCTGTACAAAGTGTCAAAAGTTCAGACCACAAAGTATCAGATACAAGACAAGATTGAGAGGATGCCATAACAAGTTACAATATAACATATGGTGGGTGACAAAATAAATACAAACCTGTGAACTGATGCTCACTTATGGTTTCAACTACCTTCTGTTGCATTTAAACAAGCCAAACAAGCCAAACAAGCCAAACATTTCTGACACAACATTCATCAGCCATTAGAGGACATCATCAACCTGATCAGATAACATGAGTCTCTGCTAAAGACCTGATTAATTCATCTGACAGGCAGAAACATGATTTAACATTTAGCTGATACATCGCCCATTAGTGCAACTCTTTCTATCTCATCAACACATCTATAATGCAGCAACTATAAATAAATACAATAATAAATCATATCAATATCCCAGCATACACCAGGATGCAAGGACAGACACTTTTTATTAATAGATTACATCTCAAACGATCTATGTGTTTCACATCATCAATCTGATAAAGCAACGAAGACAGAGAAAACTGATGAAACAACAGTATGAAGCAACAGGTAAAACAGGAAGTTTGCTCCTTTTTGTTTTTAATGTAATCTGTTAATAAAAAAGCATTGCTGTGCACTGGGTACCTTTAGTTTAGGGTTAGGGTTTTTTGGACATCTATGATGCGTTGAAATACAATGTTTAATTCACGATCAATTTATATATGTTCTCTTTTAACATATTTGTTTAGAATGACTTTTTTTTCGGTACAATATTCTAAGAAAACTACAATTTGGGCTTCATCCGCTCTGTCTCCTCAAAGATGTCCTTCGTTAGCCAAGTTACTGAGAAACTTGCTGACACACAACTCTCTTGAATTTAGGTGCTCAATGAAAGATGGCTGATGATTCAAATATAAGCCAACATTCCCCATGTATTTGTTTGCTGGACTGATTTATTTATGGGCTAGACTAAAAACGACTATCAAGTGCTGTTTTTACTGAACTCCAGATACACCTTCATTAAAAGAAAAAAAAAAGGTGAGCCATGACACAGTTTCTACATCACTCCTCAGTTTGATTTATGCAACAAGAACTCAAAAAGAGTCTGGAAAGAAAGAAAGTAGTTTTGACAGTTTCTGTGAACAACTTATTCCCAAGGACAGAGAAGGACACGTTTTATCAACGTGACTGATATAGAGACGAGAAGAGAAAGACAGCAACGCTGGATCTCTCTTTCTCCTCCAACTTTCGAAGGTAAAAGCTGAATAAATGATCTGGGTCTAATATTGTACTATCTTTGTTACAGAACTATCTAACACTGTTGGTTCTAGTTCACTGTCATAGTTTAAATAGGTGAAAGCCATCCATTGTCTACAAAGGGCATTACTATACAGTTGGTGCCAATTCAATTAGTGATCCGTGATGTGCAGTCAGCGTCATGCAGCCTCAGCCTCTTTATTGAGGGTCTGTTTCATTTCCCTCTCTAATGCTATCACCCCAAGGCTCTGTTGGATTGCATGTATTTAGTGGTAGAGTTGTTCAATAAGCATTTACACTTCTGTTCCACTAGGGAGGACAAAGCCCCCGGACTTCATCACATACCCAATATGTACACACTGACTGGGACACTTTGTTATGCTGCTAATTTCACATTGTATTTACAGTGATATGCATTGGTTCATAGTGTGAGACTCCTGTTATTGGGTGAATGTGCAGACTCTGGTACAGTTGACTCTCAGCATGTTTAATCGATTCTCCTTCATACCTTTGTGTGTCATTGAAAACACAGCATTCTGAGGTAATCATTGCTATATTTGAGTTTGAACTGCTCAGGGGCAGAAAGACACCAAAGCTGATACAAAGAAACCCAAACAGAAAAACATGAACATTGCACTGAAGTTGTGTTTCTAGGCCAACTGATCAATGCAAGTTATGAATCTTTGTATATGTGTATTAGTATCAGTCCTACATAGTACTACGATTCTCAATACACCCCACGATGAGATCTGTAAAGAAGGCCATTTGTTGAATTTGTACACCTGTTGACTCAACCAAGGCACTACTCAGCCATTTTATATAGTCTGCTCTTATCTACTGTGACCAGCAACTCGTACAACAAAGATGTTAATGATTCTGTTTCCAGGGAAATACGACTGGGACTTGTTCAATTCATCACACATAATACATAAACTGAAAGAAATACACATTAAACAAAACAAATAAATCAATGAGAAGGGAAAACTCATTAATTCAAGTTTGACTACTGTACATTTCCTCATTAAATGGTCTAATGATTCCTCTCAGAGCACTCTTTGGAGTTTTTCATTTCAGGCTTTCATCTGCAGTGGAGGCAGAGGATCAGCGATTGGTATTGATTACTTTCAAATGGCTCCCTACTGGACCACAACAAAGGCCATCTTTACACTGTAAGTAACAGAGTGGTTACACCTTCAGGATGACAAGAGCTGCTGGACAGAAAGGAAAAAAATGGGTTGGAGTCAGTTGTGTTTTTAACAAGTAGCTTTCATGACAGCAGAGTGTACATTCATGATCCCTGGGTGACTCAGTCCTGCATATAGAGCATTCATCATCTACAGGCTGTCATTTTTTGGGATTTTTTGCTCACCTTCTCTCCAAATTTTTCTCCAGAAGAATGATGCATGATACTTTGTGTGTACAGTATCAAATTATTCAAATGTCACATTATTCTGATAACATGGTTTACTCAAACTAAGAGTGGGTGTGTGCAGATGTTTATGAATTTTAATCATTAATGTGCTTGTATTTGCCTATATCAGAATATGGACTCATTAAAACAGGAAAAAAAAGGAAATGTCAACAATCCTCCCACTCAAACAGACTGATTGCTGCCCAGCAATTGCAAATATTACAGTTACCTCCATCCTGATCTCTGTTTTTACAGTACAGACACCAAGAGACACTTTCCCCCAAATCATGAGAAAACGGTTGTACGTAAAACCTATACAACTAAACACGTTTGGTGGTATTCTAAAAGACACACAAATGACAAACAAGTAGAAACTAGCTGACATACCAATGTGAAGGTTACAAACAACTCATGATAATACAAAGTAGCAGTCACACCCTAACACACCCTAGCAAGTAGAAACTGGCTGACATAGCAATGTGAAAGCTCAAACGACTCATGATAATACAAAGTAGCTGTTTCACCCGAACACAACGGAAACATCTCGCTCCAGAGAACATCTGCCTTTGAGTACATGTAAATCCCTGAACAAGACTTGATCCCCACTTTAAAAGAAAAAAAAAAGTCTTGCATGTATTTATATTCCAGCTTATCTCTCTCACTCCCTCATCTAGACAGCCTCTCAGCTGCAGTCAGATCCACAGTTCCCGGTTGTCATTTTAAACCTCCATCACTGCCTGAGCTAGTCTTGTATTTTACCTTTGGGACAGATTATGGCTATTTGCTCCCCCACTGTTCCCACCATGTCGTCTCATGCTGTGAATGGCTGTTCCTTGTCCTTCTCTAGATGCTGTTAATGCCAGTCAGTTGGTTGAATGGTTGGAGTCTTTATGCAAGCCATCTGAGCAACCTCTGGCAAAGTGCTGGTGTGTGTGTATAGCTGTGTAGGTGTGCAACCTTGGCAGTGAATGTGTTCCACTGTTCTTTCTCTTGGCTTCCTGCCTGCTGTGTGTCTCTTAACCTTCTTCATGGGTCACATCCACTCCTGGAGACTCACCAGATACTGCCAGCATGACATTAAACACATGACATTCAAACAACAGACCTAGATACTATACAACCTGTGGAGTATGAACCTTGGATTGTGCACACAGTGTAGCTATAGACCTGTCACTGTGTCTAGTCAGATTCTGGCTCTCAGTAGTGACATCATAGTTCCTTTCATTACAAAAAAAGCAAGATTGAGACTGCATCTAAATCTGACTATAAAGAGGCAAAATGTGGCATTTCAAAGAGTGAAGGCGAAAACAGAGTGGGGTGCTACAGAAGAAGAATTGGAGTTACATCAGAAAAAGCTGAGGTTTATGAATGTTCAGCACTCTTTATAGAGTAGGCATATATAAAATCAGAAGCCTTTATGTTGAGGCATTTTCACCGCTCATTGCTAAAGCAACAATATGTGAAACCCTCAGGCTGCTGGAAGCTGCCAGAGAGTCAGGAACAATAGGGTGCTGGATGTCTCTGAGTGTGTGTGTGTTTGTATTTCACATTAAGCTGTTTCATCTCCTCCCACCTCTCATCCCTCTATTGTTAATGTGGACTTCTACCTCCCACAATCCCTCTCTCTCTCTCTCTCTCTCCATTAGGGAGCTGGCAGCTCGGATCAGGTGATGCTGTTCTTTACTCATTTCCTGTGGGAATCGATGGACACATTTAATCAACTAGCTGGGAGCTAATGGCTTTAGCGAGGCTCAGGGGCGGGGCCAGAGTGCATTGGCTGAGGTCAGCATCAGACAGCAAAGATAAGTGAGCGTGGACGTCCCTCCGGGTAAAAACACTTGAAGGGCATCTTAACAGAGATAACGTGCACCACTGGTGACAAATTCACATTGGAATTGATGTGACAATGTTTCTTTACTTAATGGAACAAATAAACTAGAGGCCATAGTGACAGAGTTTCTGTTGTTTCTGTACCAGCCAACTTGTTCGCTGCAGTAGTGTTTGCTAGATTTGGACAAATGTAAGTAGTTAAACCACGTATACTTAAAACAGGAATTCATATACAGGCTGTTTTAATTTGAAGGTGGTTCTATCTAACATTGTGATGATTCATCATCCAAAGTATAAACTCTCACAATTGGTGCTGCATATCTTCAGTATTTAGACGGAACAGGACTTAAAGTAACTGTGCTTAGGCACATAAGTGCTCTGAACTTAATGTTAATGCAAGCATAGCAACTAGCTCATCATGTAAATGATGATGCTTAGCATGCATACCATTTACCATGGTGACTACTGTATCTGTGTTTTAACATGCTTACATTTCCTAATTAGCACTTAACACAAACAGGTTAAGTGAACGTCAGTAGTTTTGCAAGTATTTGGTCATAAATCAATTAACCTGATGATGGTGCTAAGTTAACACACACACACTCGTACAACAAGTTTTACACATGCAACTATATGCATGGATGAGCACACCAACATGCTGGCATACTGAAGTTTGAATTTAAACAAATTTAACATTTATATTGAATATTTCTGATTGTTCAGTAGAAAAACTTAGGAGGTCAAAGTAAAATTAGTTTTTCTTGATGATTGGATCAAACATTTCATATAGTAGAAAAATAAAAAAAAATAAAAATGCACCTGCAGGCTGTTTTGGTATCACAAAAATATCTCTATTAAAGTGAAGAAAAAGCTGCATCTGGGATGATGTGTTTGTTTGCTATGCTCTATGTCTTCACTTTCAAAATGATTGTGTTGGGTAAAGACGGGGGCATCATGATTTCAGGAGCATTTTCTATATTGATTCCAATATGTTGCTGTCTGGTGCACTTAGGTGTGGACATATAGAGACATCTAAATCTAAATCTAGATGTAAATGAATAACAAATGTTCAAAAAGGAGCCAGCCCTTTATAAACACATTCTGCCTTTGATACAGTCTTTCATATAAGACCACCTTTGTCAATATCACTTTCAACAAACTGACCAATCATAATGAGGCAGGTGGGAGTTTAAAGCGGGTTACTTCAGAAAATCTCACTGTGCCTCTGAAAGTTTCTTTTCAGGCACTTGAAGGATAAGGAGGAGATCGAGAACCCAAGAAAGGACAAACAATGTTACCTGTGCTTCGGTCCCTCATTACGCACTCACACTGAAGTTTATCTGTCAGTTCTGAGGCGTGTAACCGCAGCTAATCATTTGATATACACTAAACAACCTCCTCAATGCAGATCTCAGAAGACAGGTAAGAATGAGAGTGAGTGGGTGAGGAAGGGGACAGGAATGATATAGATAATAAAAAGGTATTTGATCAGTCTGATTCACATGATGCTTCTTGTCTAACAAAGTTTAAACTCTCTCCTCTGACCTTGTTTCACTTTAACTGTAAAAAGCCTGTGTTTTCCCTCTCTTTAACCTGATTACTGACATGAAAAGGCAGAGAGGAGAGAGGGAGGGGACAGTGATCCCTGAAGTGCAGGTGATTTTAAAGTGGATCAATAGATGTCAGAAGCATTTTATACAAGTTTAGCGTAGGTCAAAATTCAACGTGAGAATAGTGGCTCTGAGAAGGGCCTAATTTACACTTTAGAAGACTGCAGCGTACAGACTGAATGTGAACTTTAATCTGAGCCCAACAAGGGGCCAAAGCACAACATAAAATTACAGTTAGACCTTAGAGTTGAACTGCTCTACTGGTGGAAATAAGTTAGCAAGTCATGACTGATCATAATGCAGAAACGCTATTGTCTTCAGAGACAGAGGGTTGCCAACAAGTTATAGTGCTTGTATAAAAGATGGTGATAGTGATAACACTGGTCAAATGAGTTTGATGGTTCAGGTTCAGCAATAATGGCTTCTCTTCATAACCTTTCACACCTTCTGTGTCACTTATTGATTCACCTCAAACCACTACATACCATGGTAGACCCTGAATCTACCATGATGTATTCAGGGTCAACTACAGTTCATTTTCTGAGCTTGAATCAATGTATTATCATACATCTATATGAACAAGAATCAGTGTTGATTAGTATTGGATGGAGGTCCAGTAGAGATCATTGACTGCTTCTGGAGAATGATCTAGTTCTTATCGATTTCAATAAATGAAAGTAGAGAAGTACCGCCCTGTCAGCATGTTCTGTTTGCTCAGATACTGTCTGTCTTTTTTTTCTCTCCATCTTTATCTTCCACCTCATTCATTCAACAAGGCTCAGGGAAATCTCTTCCAGACAATATAATTGACTCTGTTGGAGCAGGAGGACTAACGTGAGCTGTTTTAAAAATATGTCTGACTCTTACAAAAGCAGCCGAAAACCTGTCAGCGCTGTATTTGACCTCCTGTGTAATTGTGTGTATTAGTGTTAAAGGTTTCTGTAAACAAGCCACTGAGCTGCCTTGAGGTATTCTGGTTCAGCTTGTCGGTCTATGACCCAGTTTAATGGTCAACAACAGCATTAATACAATGCCCAAAAGAGTGAGAACTGATCTGCAAATATTTAGCATGTAAATAACATCCTGATCTATGGCAATGAAGCTGAATGTTGTGTTATTGCTGCTTTAAGATGTAGTCATGCCATGAATACTTACTAAAGAAAAGAAGGAAAACAAGTTATTCTGGCCAAAAAAGACAAATTGCAAAAACAGATGTGACCCTCTTGAACTTCCACTTAAAAACTTCCTTAAAACTGTGCTAAAGAGCTTTCTCTCCGCTTCCACTGAAAATGACTCATGCGTGAGGATGAGTACTTTTCCTCAAAGTTTTGTGGAGGGTAAAGTCAAAACTGATATAAATATTCGTACCAAATGTTTCCTCCTCATCACAAGATTATAAAGTCTGGCATCTTTCAAATGTCAGGCTTCCAATAAGTTGTTCTTCATCTCAGTCAAACTGAGTAAACTGGATAATTTGACTTCCCTGCATATGTAATTGCTTGGTGGATATGAAGAGTTGCATGTCAATACATGCTTTTAAAATACAGTTCAGATAACTCTGGCCCTGAGGATGCTCCCAGGCAAACTTCCACTGCTTTACTAAATTACCATATTAAACCTGTTTCCAAGAATGAAGAGAGGATTGTACTGTGCATAATCAAGAAGAAGAAGAAAATAAGAAGCCTTCTCCTTTTCCCAAAAATACTATAATCCTAAACCAGACTGAAGACTTTCTTCTTCTTCTGATCAGGAAATCCAGAGAATTGCTCAGACATTCAATCAAATCTGCATTTCAAGAGTGGGCTAAACATTATGTAAATTGCTCAGAGATGAGAATTGACCTGCTGGTTCTTGTCGAGTATGAACTATCATGCCTGTGTGTGTGAGCGCGTGTACATGTTTTGTCTGGTAAGTGCTTTTCACACGCGGCTTTTCAGGTTTTCCGAGAGTAAGGTCACTCTGAAACTTAGAAATATCAAAAATGTATCTTCATAAACAGAAACAAAAAAAAACCCATCTGAGATAAACCTTACACAGTTTGAGCTTTAGACAGCAGGAGACACAATTATATATATTATCTATCTTCCCTATGGTTCAGTTAAAGGTCTTCACCTCTTAGCTAAACAGTCAGAGGTTAAAGATGATGAAAATTATGAAGACTATCTAAAATGCTTGTAAAAGGGAGCATTCAGTGTGTGATTTGTGATGAAACTAAACCTCCCCTGTCTTGATCACAGTTACTCAAATCTAGACAGATAATAGGCTGCTGCTTTTGGCATGCTCCAAGCTCATGACCTCTTAATCCATCATCACCTGTATTCACCCCAAACTTGTTTCCAGGGGGAGTAGTCAGAAGCAGTACAGAGCTCTCTGCTCTCAACTCTGCTTCACTTTTTCAGCCTTGAGAGTCCTCAATTGTTTGGTGTTTTTTGTTCTGTAAATGTTATCTCTCTGTCCACAGGGAGCTGGATGTGTATGATTGTGTCTTCTGGTTGCAGGTTTTTGAACAAGGAGCTTTTCCATAATTCTCTGTTTGTATTTTACGTTCATTTTGTAATGTCTCTTGTCTCTTTGTGTACAATATAACTGTGGGAAACACTCTGGTGAAATGAAAGTACTGTACTGCAATGTTTTATTTTTATTTTCACAAAGATCCAATCCTGGGGTTTCAATAGAAATAACAAAAGGTGACAAAAATGGTTTTGTCGATCCGTCAAAGCTGCACTGCTGACTTGTTTTGTGTACTTTTGAGACTATTAAACAACTTAAATTACTCTGGGAATGTGACTGAGACTAGCTGGCTTGGATACAATTAAATCTAAGAACAACATCATCATCATACTGGTCAGACATGGGAAAAAAAAAACTATTTAAGTTGATCAATAGCTCCATTAAAGGCATCCTGTGAAATTCCAAATGGAAAACTGACAGTTTAACCATTATCCAAACTGCCCCAAGGGATGACATGTTAACTAGATCACTGCTGTATAAACTAAATAAAAGTTGTGCTCTCCTCTCCCTATACATGTTTACAGTTATAGAGCAGCTGGTTCATATTTGTCTGACCCTCAGCTTTCACGTCACAGGATTCAGATCTGATCCCATTTAAGCACAGCGACTCAAGAAAGGAATGTTAAATTACTAGAGACTGAGTTCAATAATCATATCTCATACTGAAGGATTCCAAGTTAAACAGCAATATATATAAATATATATATACATAGCTATATGGGAAAGTTTAATCTAAGAATTGTAAAATGTTGAAAAGATGAGTGTGAAATATTCTATAAATGGAGATAACAGTTAGAATCGATGGCTTTTTATTAGAGATCTCATCTCCAGTGAAAATGGCAAAATGTCAGAGGTTGAATGAGGTTTAGCACACAGAAACAGGTTAGTCCCGCATGGCTGAGAGCAGACAGACCTGACATATGGATGAGACATGATCTCACCAAGTGGGAGATTCTGCAATATTGATATTAATAATGGAGTATTTTAAGGGCAGTGTGGCTGTGCGGCTGTGCGGCTGTGCAGGAGGCTACACAAGACAAGGGAAGTATATGATGTATCCATATTTCATCAGTATACTACAGACCTGAAGATACAGCTGCTTCCTGGGCACTATTTAAACAGCTGTGATCTCATTTATGGGGCAACAATCAACATTTATTAGTGAATGTAAGAACAGTGATCTTTCCAGGAAGCTAAGTGATATGTTAGAGGACCAAGCATTTACCTGACAGCATGAACTTTTACTGCTTCGCACTTCTTCATCCTACTGTGTCATACATCCTTCTGCCGTTAGTCTAGAGAGAAGCATGCAGCTCTAAATGTTAACTATCATGTGACAGTGAGATTAATCAGATTTTAGATGAAAGCATAGTGTGTGATATTCATAATTCTTAACATCTGGTACCTGTAATTTCATTTAGATTATCAATGTATGCATGACCATTCAAGTGAAACCCCCTCCCATACTTTTCCAGTTGGCGGGGATGTTTGGCCAGATGTGTGAATGTGAGAAAATATGCAGGATTCAAACCTTTCTCACAAGTTAGCTCTATCACTTTTTGTGTGAAAAGATGAGTGGAAAACTATGAATGTGTTGAAAGGTAGCCTTTCCTAAAGTGTGATTTTTTTTACTCTCATAAGTGAATGATTATTAAGTGGCAGACAGGCTCTTCACCTTATTTTCAGGCATGGCTGTTCAGAACATCTTTTGATACTTCTCCCTTCAGATGTAGTTGTGCAGTACATTTGTATGAACTAAATTGTCTCCAGCACACCTCTGCATTTAGCACTTACACTCATGCACCAGGCAAACACGCCTACATTTTTTATATATCACTTAATTTTTTTCTATTATTTATTGCTGGTGTGGACTGGAACGTAAGAGAAGACACGGGCAAGAGGCCTGGCGAGGAAGGACAGTGTGAGAGCGAGAGATATAGCGTGGACAATCGGCAGTAACATGGTGATTTATGGAAAGTGAAGATTGTCCTTTTAGATATGTTGAACTCTTTGACAGATGATTTAGAGCTTGACACAGAGAGAGTAGAGGAGTTGCAGAGGTTATAAATAATCAATGATCAGACTCAAACCACTCAAGTTTGGAGTCATTACATTATACCATTTAAAGGTGACGTAATGAGGTGGACATGTCTTTATCACCATACATTAACGCTGCTGCATTTAAATTGCTAGGCTGAACTACTGTAACTCGCAGGTTTTGGTGCATTTAAGGACGACAGATGTTTCAGTGAGTTTTTCTCTTCCTCTTTTAAGCATTTTGTTTTCAGTATCAACTGAAGCACTTCTCAAATAATACAGGCTGGTAAAACACTTGAATACTAGTCTGTCCACTACATTATATTTTCACAGATATGAGTGCTGGTTTCCATCATCATCATCATCATCATGGACTGGGTGAATGGCTTCTCGGTGGAGTCTCTATAACGCTCTTAGCGATCAATTAACGAGACAGGGCCCATGTGGGAGTCAATGGCAGAGCATTTATTACAAAGTTTGTAAATTATTCAGTTTTGTATTAGTGAAAGCACAATGGGACTGTCTTAAATCTTATTTTCAGACACACATTTATATCCAGTGCAATATAATTATGCTGTAATTCATCAAAATACCTGAGATATTTGGAGAATGTTAAAAAAAGATGTATTTTATTTAATATATATCAATGCAATATATGATGTCAAATGAGCTTTATACAACTTATATGAATCAAGCCTTGTGTTAACTCCCTGATCTACTTAATAAACATTATGCAATCTGCAGACACAATGTGATGCACAACAAAAAAATTAATGACATCTGATCATGACAATAATCCCAATCAGTGAGAGAACACACACATAGGAAATGCCTTATCTTCCACTCCAATTGATTGCCTTCCTAAAGCCTTGAAAAGTGAAATGGAAGGTATGAATGCTCCATCCACATTATCAAATTGCAGTGCAGTTATGATGAATGATCCAGTTTGGTTGCCTTGGGTTAGTCTTGTAAAACCATCACGACACTGTTGCACAATGTCTTCACTTTCCTACAACTCCATGCTATAGATCCATGTCATGTCATTATTTGTTCAGACAAATTTATGAGCTGTGTTTGGATAATGAGCCCCGCTGTCAGTTGGCTCCAGAGGTAACACTCCATCAATCAGTCTGTACTCATGACATGGGGAACTCTTTTGTGAGTATGTCTCTGCTTGCCAGGCCTGTACTCCCCATGCACTGGTCCTTCCCCGGCAACCAACTGTCTTTCCAGCTGTCACCATTCTTCCAGGATCATCATGAAATGTGTTCCTGCTCAATACTGAACATTAGGTTATTGAATTTACCCAGGGAAAAGTAACTCATGTTCTGAAATATAAATTGTTTTTTTTTTTTACTGAGAAATTAGCAAATTACAGCAAAGTCTTTGTGTATTAATCAGCATATTATTCATCAGCAAAGTTTCAAAGTAGAGCTGGAGATAACCTGGAGGAGGGATCCTTCTAATCTCTCAGGCACACTTCATTTACTCTGTTCATTAACACTTAATCTGCAGATTTAAAGGACCTCAGAGCCACATGAAATATTGTCATTGGTTCATTTTAAAGGCTTATGTTTATTACTGAGACAGTCACTTCACTAAACCAAGCCGTAGCCGCTCCTTTACTGCTTACTTATTGCAATTTCTAAGTTGTTTATATGACTCAGCACACTTGTAAAAACATTTTGTGTTCAATGAGCTCTGTCTGAGAGTAAATTAATCTGAATTAATTAATTTTACAAATGAACTGAAACCAGAGGCTGAAAATGCATTCGACCATCTAAAATGTTATTATATCTTTTAGAAAACTGTCCACGGTGATAAAAAATATCCACAATTTGTAGTAAATGAGCATATGCAAATGATTTAGGTGTCAAAATGCCAAATATGTTTAGTGCTGGTGAAGAAGTAAGTATTTAGATGTAATATCAAATAAAAAAGAATGAAAGAAAGAAAAGAAGAAAAGAGACACTGACCGTCCAACATTATACAGAGAAGCAACATATAGTATTGACACTGTCATTATTCAACTCAATGTTTGGTGACATTAACATATAGATAACATATAGAGTGTTTCTTGACTATTTCCTATTCACATCAAAACTGTCTTTATATCATATCTGCTTGTGGGAATACAAATCCTCTAAACTCTGTCACACATGACACATTACATGTTACACCATGTCACATTCATCATCATGAATCAATGTTATTGCAGTAATACATTCTTTTCTCCTGGACTCTGGCATTTTATTCCCCTCTTTTATTCCTCCTCCCAAAACTAATTACCAAGACTGAGCCTCATTTTTCTTTTGCGTTTAACCAAAGTTTACTTTTTTCCCAAAAAAAATAAATAAAAAAAGACAATCTGAATGCAGCATAATGGATCTGAAAAATGAGATGGAACTTTACCAAGACAGGAAAGTAATGAAGCCTTGATGCATTATCTGCTGTATCACTGGTGGGAGGGAGAGGGGGAAAAAAGGTGGGAGACAGATACACAAACTAACACTGAGCAGACTTTATTCAACCCGAGCTTCTAAATGACGGCGAGTATTCACAGTCCCTGTTATTATATTTGTTTTGAGAAACACATTTTCAGCAGACAGCAGCAGTTTTTGAGGCTAAGTGACGTGACTTTGGTGGGATCATTAGACAAAGATGTTTGAGAGGGTCTATATTTTCCCCATTAGACAGATATCCGCCTGTGTGGAAAATAAGGGAGACTATAAAATCAGCCTGACACCAAGTCCAGTATCAGCAGCTCTGCATATCAACTCCAAATATGGTTCACCATCCACTATTTGCACGCCTTCTCTCTTTTTTCCCCCTGTTTCACCTCTCCTCTCAGTACTTTTTCCATCTCTCTACTCTTTCTCTGTTCTTTTGTTCACTCTAATGTCCAACATGAAGCTGCACACTCTGACTGAGAGCTCCCCAGGAGTTAGAAATATTCTGGGTTTAGGGCAATATCAGCGGGACACAGTTTCCACCGCAGCGGGAAGCCCCACTGAGACCTTTATTCTGCTCTCAGAGATTTGTGGAGCTTAACTGGAAATTTTTAGATCTTTTAGTCGGATCTGGGACCATTTGCTTGGTGTAGCATTACGGTTTCCCTCTCCATGTGGAGTGCTTGTTTTCACTGTAGTGAGATATGTCCAAAAAAAAAAATCAGAAAGGGTGTGTCATCCATTGTCAGCAGGACAATAACTCTGTCTCTTTGTTCTTGTTACACATCTGGTGAGCCAGAAATGTTCCACAGTCAGGGAGGATGTTCAGGACTATGGACAGCGCCACTGAACATAACACCCATGGATTTGGCTTTCAGGCAAGCTTCCCTCCAGGTCTGTATACGCTCTAATCCCCACAACAGCCCCAACGCTAAACAGGCATAACCTCAAGTATTTCCTGAGCTTGCTGTGGGAAATAGTAGTGCACAGGACAGGGGCCAGATGCATAAACAATACATACACACATCAATTATACATACACTTTCCCCACACATTAAGTGGCATTTATAAATACAGAATGTGCAGTGACAAACGTGCGCCCCTCAAGCATACTTACCAGGCACATGCTTTACTAAAGTGATCTGAGGGCAATGTGTTGAGGTGGAGATTAAATACAAGGTGAGAGACAGATTCTTATCTTATCTTAGGTTGATAACTGATGCTTTGATTCATTTCATCATTCTTTTCATTTACATAGGACAACATTATTATTATTTTTTTACCTATTCTTTTGATTTTATAATTAGTTTTACACTTCCTAAATTTGGTTTATATATGAATGCTAAAAGGAATCATTGGTTATTTCTGAATATCACAAGGAACAATTCACACTGGACATACTACTGCCTGATAGCTGTAGGCAAAAAAAAAAAAGTTCCTCACTCTTATAGTACGGACACATGGAAGGATCTTTTTTGTATCTTCTTTTTATTTTTTTTTTCATTTAGGTTTCATCCACTAATCTGATGATCGGCGTTTCAATTCTCGGCTCCTCCAGTCCTCATGTCCAAATGTCTGAGCCCCAAAATTGTCCCTGAAGACTATGCCTTATGTGCGGAATGATTAGCTCCTCCTGAAGTACATAGTCCATACTCAGGTAACTTGCATGGCAGCCTGCAAGGTGCCTGCATATGATTATGTGCAAATGGGTAAACGTGGTTAGGAGGTTGGAAGAAAGATGGCATACAAATGCAGTCCATTTTGTGAAATCGGCCTCATAGAGTGAGGACTGGCAAGAAACCCAGATCACTATTTCCACTAGTGTACTTCTGAACCTTGCCTTGTTTATTGGCTACAGGCTAGTGAACAACCCTGAGGGGAAGTAGCAACAGAAAGTGATGACAGATTGTTACATGGATAACCAGACTGATAAGTATCCAGAACGTTTCCCCCCCTGCCTACATCTCTCAGCTTCTCATCAGTGCCTCTCCAGGTTTGCATCATTGCTAATCCCTTTCTGTTTTGTATATTCCGTCTGTCTTTGGGCGTCATTTTCCTGGTGATAAGGCACCTTGCTACAGCCAAGAGACACACCATGAGGGGGCAGAACAACAGAAAATACAGAGCAGTGCATTGTACACACATGAATGATAACAAATACCAATTGAAACACACATGAAATACACCAAGAACTAGTCTCATTAAAAACAGCAGCCACACAAACTTGCTGTAAGAATGTGGCCCAGATCATTTTGGACATTTAGATGTTCTTTTCCCTGGTCTATTAGGTTTTTATTATACCCCTTCCTTGCTCTTCAGTCTTTATTATCCGGTGAACCTCTTGTGTAAGAAATGAGAGCAATTCAGGCTTCACTGGCATCTAAAATGTCAGCGTGGGTTACTGGGACTAGTGTCAAAATAAATGCAGCTAATGTGCTCATTAATCTATAATTGCTTGGAGGGTCTGGGTTATGAGCAGAGCACAAATGTCAGACCAGCCAGGTTACAAGAGTCACATCATTCACTCCAGACTGTCTTTAATAGAAGAATTTATGTCAACACCTGAGCTGAATCAGTCTATAATTGCTGTGCGAAATATTCTCTTGCCAAAATCTGGGCCTTGAACTATAGCCAGAGACCGAGGCAAGTCAATTCTCTAATAGCACTATTCTGTTAAAGGCAACACTCAAGAAAAAGGCTCAGTATGACAATGGATTTGTTTAACTTTCCTAAAATACAAAATACAAACTTTGTGTATTTTGGCAGCTTCCTCATAACATCTCATAACCCAGACACTAAATAGTGATTACACATCATAGTCACTTATTTTTTTGTCATTTTACTTTCCTCTGTGAATTGTTTTAATGCTTTATTGGGAGACTGGGTTTGCTTCATAGACACAGAAAGGTTATCAGAGCTGGAATCAATCCACAGAGAGTATTGATTCTCTGTCAAATTTGAGGACATAAGTCGCTGTGTAATGAGTCAGCGGCTTCTGTCCGTGATCCCGCTTGGGCAACGAAGCAAAGAAAAGCTCAAATAAGTTGAGACCTAATGGCAGTATCAGCTATTCTTCATGTAGTCCGAGTGTCCGCTAAGGCCAGTCGAGCAGAGGATACACCAAGTGCAAGGGGCAGATTTAGTTTGCTGATGCTGTTTCATCAGATCTTCTGAAACTTTCACTTGCATTGTACGTGTTTTGGCTTAAATACATCTCTGATATTACCTTGTAGCTTGTATCTGTATTAAGAGAACATTGTAATACTATTCAAACACCTCAAAATTAAATTTGTCACAATTGAATTAAAGGTGTCATAAAGTCATGCAAAGAAGGCTAAATTTGTCTCAGGATAGAGGTGGTCAATGACAATCATATCAATCTCAATTACAGACACTGTTCCTGTGTGTTTGTTTGTGAAGGCCATTTACTTTCAACTTGACATGTTTGTTATATTAATAGCAAATGTAACCTCTTCCAAGCGCTGTTGTTCTCCAAGAGTCAGAGAAGCCAAGACTAAGTGGTGTGTTTATTCAAAACCAATTCTATTGTGATTTCCAATTGCTCTGCACAACTACCACTTATCCATCGAGGCATGAGACACAGTTAACACAGTGAATAATAAAAGGCAAGTCAATGCCATTGAGAAAAGTGTAAAATAAATCTATCAGACAACTATGGTCAACAGAACAGTGGTACAACTTTGTCAAGTTGTTAACCAAAAGTATAGTTTGTTTTATATGCTGTAATGGAGCAGGGCTCAACCTTGAGATGATATTTCATCCACCAACTGTGTGTTAACCATCTGCTCCAAATGAATACCAATGGCAAGCCTGTCATCATACGATACAAAGGCAGTTAGTCATAACATGATAGGCACATCATGTTCTTATACAAAAGGACTATTTAAATATAACAGATCTCTTCTCTCAGTGCTACTTTACTGTTATCTTTAATCAATTCCACCAGGGTTGAAAACAATACCAATACGACTCATGTTGTGGTGAGAGTGGTCAGCCATGTTAATGCTGATAACAGGGGACACAGTAAAGATAAAGAGTTGGTTTGAGCTTTGGAGCTTTGGAGCTTTGAGGCTGTATATGCCGGATAAAGCTATGTTTGATATTAATGACTTATGCTAATTTCCTGTATTCCCTTAGCTAAAGCCCTAGTGAGTGGGTGTGATATAAAGTGTGTGTAAGAGCATACTCCAGGTTTGAATGTGCTCCGCTGTTTTTTTTTATTTTTTATATTTATATACTTATTTAGTGTGAATGAAATCAGAGCTATAAGTGAAATACTCCAATCATCATATGTGTCTAATCTGTCTCTCACGTGTACTATAAAGTTAGGAGGTTGAAGAGGTGAAGAAGGGAATAGTTGAGTGTCAGGCTGTGGAATGACAGTTAGGAAATAGACAGTAATTATAATTTTAACTGTCATCCATTTACAATGACAGCTGAATCCCCTTATGAGTGAAAGTGTGTGTAAGAGGATTGACAGCATGGAGGCTGCAGAAATGGGCAGATGAAAGTCAGGTTATAGACTGACAGCTCATATGAGGACCTGTCTAAAAAGAAACCAGAGAGACCATCAATCCACTGAGCTCTACTTTAACGTAGCACACTACCCATGAACCATAGCAACTAATTATCCACAGTCACAGTGAACAGCAGATGCCTGGTTATCATTCAGCTAACATTGGAAAGTTGCTCTGTTCATTATGTGACAGTTAATCCATTACTGTGGAGAAGCATCACCACAGTTAGCAGTGATTTATCATGCTAGCAAATAGCTGCTTTGACCGCCATTGACATTGCTCTAATATTACACTGATGATTTTCATAAGACATTAGATAAACTGTGATGAATGTGTCATTGCTAACAACAGCATCAATGTAGCAGTTTGGTTTAGACATAGAGCTCATTGTGATCTTCACCCTTTGACCCCTTACCCCTTGCATTACTTTTCAAGGCCAAAAAAACAATCCCCCACCACCTCCCCCAAGTAAAACACCATCAAGCAGAGCAGCTCACTCCGTCAAGCTCACATTATCAATCTAAACAATGTCTAATAACATTTCTGTTGATCATTCAGCTGTTCAACATTCAGGCAGACCAATTTGTTGTTCAGTAGAGTGTCCATAAATACATTTTCACCATTTATAGCATCAAAAGGTTACACAGTTGTGTTTGACTGATGATGCTCTGCTCCATTTAAATCTCTCTTAATGAATCCAAGCAGCATGTGAGACATTCTGCCAGGGGCAATAACTCTCCACTGCAGGTATATAAAACAGAAAGAGCACTCACATATCACAGTGAAATGACAGGCTCATAATGCACACAGCAGGAGATGCCATAACAGGTACTAATAAACCACTATTTGAGGATTGTTTGAAAGACAACCAGACCAATCAACCACAAATTGCAGTATGCAGCTGGAAGATATAAGAGAAACAACAGGCACATCATATTTATTCCCTTATAGCCACTGCAATCTTGCTCCGCACTTCAGAGGACTCCATACGGCTCCAGAGTCCTCCAGATCCTCCAGGGTTAGGGTTAGGGTTAGCCGCAGCCAAAACACCCTCCCCTGTTGACGTCCAGGATCCTTTCCCCAGTGACAATGGTTCCCTTCCACCATCCTCTCCCCCTGGTGCTGTCCCTTACTCCCCTGCTGGCCACCTGCTATTTCCATTGTCTCTGTGATTTGAAACAGTAGGTCCTCCAGCTGTTTTCCTGGAAAGCCTTGTTGGGGTGCACATATGTACAACATATGTAACATTCACTATATGCACATTTCCTATCCCTCTGGTCTGTAAACAAACAATGTTGGCCTCTTGAGTGTGAGATGTTTCAAGTAAGTCTTTTATTATGATTTTTTTTTGTGTGTTTCTAAAAATCAGGACTTTTTTTGAGTATTGAGCCGTGGCTGCCACAAGGGGAAACTATTCCCCTGATTATTATAGACTCATTTAACCCTATCCAATCTGGCAAAGGGGCTACACATTTTCAAGGTAACACATTAAGCTTGGTCCTCTCATCTTCTCTCTCTCTCAAGTGTTTAATTTGGTGAACATGCTGATAACTGGTCATAAAGCTGTTGTTTTTAATGTTCTACTACAGCTCTCTACATCTAGTCTCCATCTTACAACACGCACACACTCTCAGTGCTGGTCCTGCAGCTAAATTTGGAAAAGATTTAAATTCATCTTTATTTAATTCCACTTTATTTTCTCTCAATCCATATGCTCTGTTAAATTCATTTAACAATTAATGTGTCAATCCTGGACCAAATTGCACTGTTTAAAACTAAAAATCATAAGACCTCAGCAGGTTAATCGTTCACACTCAAGCAATAAAACAACTGTAGAAAATCTGAACATCACTGGACGGTAAACAGGTATAACACACCTAAAAATCACATGTTCATTAATCAGAAAGCAGTTGATAATGTGAGATCGGCCTGTTTCTCTAAATTCATGTGCAGAAATCATTACAATCAAAAGTTATATTTAGGCCAACTAATTATTAATGAACTTTCCACTTCTCCTTCTGTACCTGACTGTGAACTGTCTGAAAAATGTCTTGATCATTTTGTTAATAAGGGAAAGAGTATGACAACCAGCTTGACTCTTGTATTATTTCCATTTCCCATGTTAATTATGCAAATTTGTCACAGTTTCACTCCTTACAATCTCAGTGTTAGAGGTTACAGTCTCCCATATGAACTCCACCTCTTACATCTCAGACATCATCCCGACTGAACTGGTCAAGGCTGTATTTTTTTACTTGGCCCTGCTATTTGGATTTTTAAAAAATACTTCTCTGGCTGTCTTTTTTGAAGCATGCGATTATTCACCCACTACTAATGAAACCTAATTTGGAACCCCTGTCCTTGAGAAAGCACACAGACATTTTTAAATTGTCTTTTTTTATCTAAGGTTCTGGAGAAAGTCATTTCATCCCAACTGATGTCTTTTATGAATAATAATAGTTTTAGTCTGGTTTTAGAGTACTTCATATTACTGAGACAGCTTGTGTTTAGATTGCTAATGAACTACTGCTGACTGTTGACAGAAGTGTCAAGCTTGATTTTAGTTCTTTTTGATTTAATAACCTTATTAGACACAGTCAATCAAGGTATCATCTTCTATCATGTAGAAACTTGGGTAGGCCTCAGGGGCGTGACTCTCAGCATAGCACATTCATATATATCCAATACATTTTATTTTACTGTTGTTCTGCATAACTTTACTTCCTCAATGGCTCTGTAACAGCTAATAGTTAAGTTGTGGTGTCCCTCAAGGTTCTGTTCTCACCCCCCTTCTGTTCTCTATATACTTGTTGCCTCTCAGCCATGTTATTCAGACGTACAATCTGCTTTACCATTCTTATGCTGACGACACTCAGTATGCTGACGACACTCAGTCATATGTGGCTTTAAATTGCTTGTTTCTCCCATGTTTGATGACTATCAATCCATCAATTATTAAACTATTAATCAATCAAGTTCAATGTGCTTTACACAAAACACACATGAACACAAATACAAATAAAATAAGTAATTTATATAAATCCAACCCACCCACTTACATACAGCCAAAGGAAGAAGGTGACAGAGACAGAGACAGATAAATAGACAGGCAGACCGCTAGACAGGCAGACAGATGAAGGCACTAGCCAGCCATAAGCCTAAGAGAACAGGTAGGTCTTTAGCTTACTTTCAAAAGGTGACATAGTTGTGGTACATCTCATATCATCATGCAGTCTGTTCTAGAAAGTGGGCCCATGATGACTGAATGCAGCTTTACCAGATTGACTTTCTGAGGGTAGATTCCTAACCTGCTCACTGGGTTTCAGAGACAGTGAGACTAGGCATTTGCCTACACTATGGAACTCTCTCTACTGAACTTAGACACATGCATTCACTAGCTTCTTTTAGATATTTTCTCTTTGTAAAAAGCTTTTGGAAATGTTTGATAGATTCTTGTTTTTATTTGATCCGGCTCATTTTATTGTCTCAACTTGCTTTTATCTGCCTTGTCACCGAAAAAGACACACAAGGCAGGTTTGGAAGTATGTCATAAAAATCCTCCTGCAGATGTTGCTACACTTGAACTGTAGAACAGATGTCACAACACGCATATGCACGCATGCACGCACACATGTGCACGCACGCACACACACAGGCACACACACAGGCACGCGCACACACACACACACACACACACACACACACACACACACACACACACACACACACACACACACACACACACAAACACACACACACAGAGAGAAGGCTTTGCTGATGAGCACCTGAGTAAACTAATATTGTAATGTTGAGCTCCAGGCGTGTTTATGTTGATGAAAGTTGTAATTCTAATATTGTAACAAAGCTGGTGGTGTTAGGTTAATTTAACTTTAATTTAACATATTGTCTTAATTACACAACAGTGCAGGTCTCAAATTCAAGCAATTTACAATTATGTTTACACCATCTATGCACTGTAGTAATGCACTCCAGAACAATCCATTGGACTGTTATATGCTGCTTTATAGAGTGGGAATTATGTGGTTAAGTCCTGGTTAGGTTTAGAAACAAAACACTTATAGTTAAGGTTAGAGAATGACCACAGTTTTGGTTAAAATGATCACTAGAAATGTGGATTATACATACCGTAACCCTAATCCTACACATATATTTAACATACAAAGGCTACTGACTAGAGTCCCTATGTTTATTTTTAAAACATTATGTGTTATATAATTAATGTAAAAGTTAGGAAAGTTACAGTTAATTTGCATATTGTGTAAAATGTACATACACATACATACATATATACATATTATATATATACATACAACACTGATTTCCTTAATACAAATTACAGCTTTTATCCCAAGTACAATCTTTCCACACAGCCTTTAAAATGACTGACAGGATGCCACCATTGCCCCTGATAGTGTGTGATACTAAACATGAACTCAATTAATAGATGCTTGTATTAAAACTGCATAGACAGAATGCTTTTGACTGGGGTCCCCCAGGCCTTAGTATATTTTAAAAAGCACTGATTAAAACAGAAACATAAAACAATTGTATGTCTTTTGGAACAAATTGACTGACAAAGTCATGGAAAATTGAATAATAAAATATAATACATAATAACAAAAATACACCTCTGCAGTCTGCAAATACCCCAGTCAGTAGGATTAAGTCTAAATATTTAACCTTTTGTCATCATGGCAACAGTAAACACCATGATATTACATATTATTTAAAAAAAATGTTTTGACTTGCAACTAGAAAGTGATAATTGCAGTAGGAAACAAGATGAGAATGCTAGTCTACTGCAGCAAGATGCACTTTTTACTATCTATCGTAAGAAGACATCCACCCAATCCGCCCCTTATCAAGTCAGCTTATACTGACGTCACCTTAACTGTGTCACTTCCCCGGGTCATAATTACTACGGCTGCTGGGTAATGTAAATGTAATTATAGATTGTTTTTACTGGCCTGAATTTTAGACCTATACTGTTGCTGTCCTTGTGAGGATGGGCAATTTAATTTGTTACATCTCATGTTTCAAAAAGCCAAATTAAAAAAGAAAAATCTAAAAAGAGAGAACATTACTTTGCTCCTCAACCACAACTCAGCAGCTGTTTGATGTGAGCAATGCTACAAAAATAAGAGGGATCAAAGAATCATCTATTTTCATCTTGTAGAAGCTTTTCTTCTGGGGAGACTTGTAAAGACGCTCCCTGTTAGACTACAGCGGCAAGGGAAGCCAGTAAACACAAAATATGATATTATAAAAACCTTTCACATGACTGCAGCAGCATTGAGTGTAATTTACTAAGAAAAGCTCACATTGTGATGGAGTGACTTGGATCTGATCTGAGCAATGGATAGCTGTTACAGAAATGAAGTGGGGCGAGTAATAATACTGATATTTAAAGAACAGCCATGTCTTAGAGTTCAGAGCCTAAAAATCAATGAAGCAAAAATATCTTGTTATTAAGTTACATTGTTTTAAATCTCCCGAGCCTGAAATACAATTGTTCTGCAGCGAATATGTGACTGTTTTTAACACAGTGTCATTTCATTAAATATAAATTACGCTGATATTTTGCTTTTGTTTCAGACTGTGGCCCAGGCTGCCTCATATTGTAGTAACATACAGCCACATTTATTTGTCCAGTGGTCAAATCAGTTTAGCCTCATATAAGCTATAAACAGATACTGTTGGTTTCAGGACTTAAATATTATCTTAAAGCGCCGTTAATGCAGTTTTTGTCACAGTAGAATGATCACAAAGAACGAGAAAATAATCTGGATTTCATAAAGATAATGGCAATAAGGTGTCCACATAGTGTCCAGCTACTCAGAACTCACAGTGCATTTAGCTGCAGTGATGACTCAGAAATGAAACTGTCATGGCACAACAAATAGACTCACATTAATGCAAACTGGTCTTTACTTTGCCTATTTCGTTTTGTGACAGAGTAAAAGCTACAGCAAGGTTAGAGAGTAGAGTACATTATTGGTAAAGGTAAGTAACTGTTACGTCTCCTTCTCTGACATTTCTCTATGCTCATCATCTATTCATCCATTTGAGACTGACCTGAACTTTTTAACATTCAATTCATTCAAGTTTCAGTGACAAGGACAACAAATTTTTTGAAAAGTTTTTCAAAGCAACTCTAAAAAAAAAACTAGTAAATTGTGGTTATGTGGCTACGTATCACATATTCAGATGGATGGATGGATGGATGGATGGATGGATGGATGGATGGATGGATAGATGGATAGATGGATAGATAGATATTATTACATGAAGAAACATGAAAAAACTAAACTCATCTCTAAAAAGACAGCAGTTTTGTCCCCAACCAGGCTTCTTCCATCAAAAAGAAAGGCTCTGTACTATTACTATACATCAACCTCTGATCACTGTCTAATTAGAGAGCAATCAGTGGTCCTCTTATCCAATTCTACATCCCCTTTCTCTTTGGACCACAATTGCTGTGACGGTGGCCAGTGGAAATGCATGACCAAAGAAAAGCCAACTATTGAGGGAACGTTTTCTAAGAGGATGGAAATAGGTAAATAGAGGATTACAAAGGAAGAAAATGGAGCTCGAGAGAGAGAATGAGAGAGCTTCAATGGTGTGTGATAACCTCAGGAAATGCAGCTTCTGTGTCAGTAACCGAAATGTGAAGTATTTGGTTGGAGAGTGGAGAGCAGGAATCTGAATTTTACCTTTTTTTTCCCCACACATAAGTACATTCCAGATCATAAAACGAGGCATTTTGTCAATGTCTACCTCTTAACACACTGTGTTATATCACTCCACAATACAGTTATTCACATGACACATTTCACTCCCTCAGATCTAGACTGCAGATTGAAATGATGGAGGTCAGTTCTCTGTGATCTGACTCAACAAACAAAACAGCCTTTCAACGATGCTACAATACTATACACAGAGACACATTCTGTGCAGCTTGAAAGTAGAGTCTTACTGTCTCTTTTGAAGTCCCGTGTACAGGGGTGAAGGAGGTGCTGTCCTCATCATCACTGTACTCTCACACATACACACACACAGAGACACACACACACACACACAGTGCAGGGTTGAACAGCCCACTCTTACCTGCAACAGAGAAAAATAGGAGAAATTATTGTAAATGAAGGTTTGATGTGCTTTTGTTAATACAATGCTTCAAAAAAGCACTTCAAATCATGTCTCCCAAAAAGGTTCATTCAATACATAATTTGTTAGCCATAAAAATATTTCATTGTTAACATAATAAAATAGTACATGAATGTAACAGTATAATTTACTGATTACTGATCTCTATGAAAAACCTTTAATCCACTATGCCTTGTGTGTCTAACTACACAAATTATTATCTCGGCAAAATAATTTCACATAAAATACATATTACTGCTACAGAGAATAGTAGCTAATGATGTGAGCACGGCAGGAGACAATGGCAATGACAATGAGTTGACCCCATTTTCTGAATTCTTTACCCAAATCTTTCTTAACAAATTAGACCATTATGGAAAAATTAAGAGCCAAGTGTTACTCTTCCCTGCTGAATTCAAAGGTGGATTTCACTTGACACCAAAGTCTCGTTGTTTACCTACTTTGCATCTCATGGAGGACAGAGATGATAGGAGAAGGGGAAGCAAGTACACTGAAAGACATTCGACACGCCACACTGACGTGATGTTTAAAGTACAACACTGATTAGCTGCCCACACACGAGTTTCTTCCACCCTAAGGACGACAGTTGTCTTAATTAGCATTAAGCTCAAACTTTACAATGTTACAATTCTTATTAAAACTTGAGTGGGAATATTGAACATTTCACCTGTATAATAATGTGTGATGTATATACATAGGTTTCTTGATTTGTTCAAGCATGTTGCTGTGCATTATTTGAAATATGTGGGCTGTTTGCTATAGCTGAACTATAGTGTTACTGCTACAATTAAAAGGGCAGGATGGAACCCCTAAATGTGGGAAACCCCTTATTTGAGAGGACAGAATGATGGAAAATAAGAGGCAGTTTGACTAAGTGGAATTCATCCCATCCCTTCAACTCATCAAGACAAATAGTTGTCATTAGTGACCTCTGTAGTGAGGCAAAACTGACTCCTGATAGACCACTTCATCAGTGACAGTGTCTTTGGCATTGTGTCCTCACTGCAGTGTTAAACTAATTATGAATTACCATGATGCAACTTGTTATTGGTTGGAATCCACAAAACAGATCATCAATAAACAGAGCAAATAACTGCTTTAAACCAAAACTAGGAGATACTGTAGTTTGCATAATAATCCACCTAATGTCATGTTTGAGCTTCATCATTCAGCAGACAATATGAGGAGAAACTGATTTCTCTCTACATGAAGAAGAAGCATCTAAAAACTATCTACAACAAGCACTGACAGTGACTGCACACAGGGAGTATCAGCCCGTGACTTCCACCTGGCAGGAATCAGGAACATTACACTTACATTTTTCACCTATTATATGTTACAAGAGAAAAAAAATTGAAGACAGAGAGAAAAAACAATTAAACTAAGTTAATTAATTAGAAAATGTGATGCTAGAATGGACCGAAGACATTATACATGACAAAATTGCACGTAAATATTAAGCAGGGTTGATGACTATTATTAAAACCTGAGTATGTTAAGCAGCTGAGTGGCTGTATTATACTAATGCACTCTGATGATCACATCACAAACACAAACAAATGACAAGCTAACTGAACATTAAAGAAAGGAAAATCATCCCATAAAGTCATTACTTACAGCAACATGAATTGTAGAATTGATACAAACTGAGATCAGTGGGCAGAAACTGTCTAGACTATAAAAGAGGGAAACCTCTCTAAAACTGGGATATTTCACAGCTAACACTGGTGCATGAAGCATCAGGACATGAATTCTCTGGTTTTCAGGAAATTCTCCCCCTGAGGCTATGTTGCTCCACAGACTTGAATGCATCCAAACCCCTTTTGGAGAAAATGCTGGAATAAAAGAGGCAGATGAAAGGATGTCTGTCTGCAGACAGTCTCCATCTATCCCTACTCCATGCATCTGGTTTAAGAATATAGTGGGATTTGAAAGCATCCAGCCAACCAGGCCAAGAGACAACAAACCCTGCTGACAGCAGCTGAGACAGAGACATTGTTCCCCACTCCCTTTGTGGGAAAGACAGCATGGCATGAGTCTGGTAGCCCAGCTGAGCTGCTGTATATATCTGACTGTTATGACCTGACTCAGTAGGCACAACAGATTGAAGACACGCCAAGGGTAACACTTAAACAAAGACTGTATTGAATCAAATGTAACCCAATTAAAAGTGCCAAACAAATATTCACAACATAAAGTAGAGTCTGCTGTGTGATGTACATGAATGAGGGTTGTGTGTGTGGATGCTGTATATAAAACAAGGCACTAAGATAAACTAAAACAACATAACTAAACCAGAACAAAGAGTATCAGTAAGGAAGAGCAGAGAAAATGATTTGTCTGCAACCAAGTCCTATGTAGCCTAAGAACACACTGGGAGCTACAGGTGATGCAGGTCACACTAATAAGTCACCTGTAGAACAAGCAGAGATACAGGTTAATACCAAATCAAATCCAATATGACACCAGGGTTAATCACACTGATCTTTATAAGTCCCACAGTCTGGTATAATAAACCACATTTATCACAGAATAAATCTGATCTTTTTCAGAGGCTGTGGTGAAGATTAGAGGAGAACTGCTCACCAAGCCCACACACAGTTTAGTTTAAATTGGCCAGATGGAATTACTGCACAGACACCAAGCCAAAAGTGGTCAAATATAAGACAATTTAAGATCCTTAGACTGGTCCTCTCTACAATATGTTGAATTTGTATGTGGTGCAGGGAGCATAACATGACATTCAAGGTATCAATTGTCTATGGGAGGTTCTACAAGGTGTCCTGGAGAGGAAAGGTGTCAAAACACATCAGGTTAAGTAGTGTTCCTCAAGGATTGGCGCTTGGCCCTCTTTTCTTCGCACTGTACACCATCTGGCTGGACTACCTCATCAAGTCATATGGCTTCACACACCACTTTGACAAAATGTCGCTGTTCCTGTCCTCACCCCGCCAGAGGATACCACAGTGCCAGCCACATATTGCCCCGTCTAGCCTTGGATGACAGATCCACACCTCCATCTGAGCCTCTTGACTTCCCTCGAGTCCAGCCGTTTTTCACTGTACAGCTCAGTTCATCCATGTTACTACTGTTATTACCAAGTCAAACAATCGTGGGATTAGACAAGATGACCAGCTTTCCCAACACATTGCAACAGTCTCCCAGTCATGTAGATTTACACTGTTAAACATCAGGGAGATTAAGCTGCACCTGTCTGATCATGCAGCACAACACCTATTCCAACCACTGGTCATCTCACGCCTGGTCTACTGCATCTGGATCCTGGTTGGATTACAGGAATGCACTGCTGAATCTCTGCAGAGGATTCAGAATGCAGCGGCACGTCTGGTGTTCAGCCAACCTAAACAGGCTCATGTGACACAGATCGTCTCCCTCCAATGGCTCCCGGTGTCGGCTCGCATCAAATTTAAAGCTTTGTGGCACCCTTCTACATCGGCACTCATCAGGACGAAATCACAATCCAGACTCTTTTCATTTGTGGTTCCATGATGCAGATGGTAGAATGATGCTACCCAGCACCATATGGTCTGCTGACTTCCTTGGTGCATTTCAGAAACACCTGGAAAACTCAACAGTTGAGCCCCTTTTACCTTTTAGCACTTTGCTGATTGTTGCATTCCTTGATACCTGATATCTCAATAACATACATTGACTATCAGGGTAATATACTGTTTCAGACAAGACAGGCAGAACATGTCACTGTTCAGTCAAGATAAAAAAAATTGCTCCACCATCACCAAGACACACTTTAACATCACTGCATCTTCCCCAGCCCAATATTTTTAACAAGTATATCAGTGTATATGAGAGTTGTGTGAGATAGGGGGGGAATTGTGCATATATACTCTGACAGCTGATAGCCTGCATGATTTTATCTACCAGAGTTTAGTCTGATCCCACTATCAAGAGGCCAGCACAGGACATGAGCAGCGAATGAACGTCAAGGCCGTACAGACTACAGGAGGCACAGTTAACCTCAACCATCAAAGCTGTGACATAAAATACCACATAGAAAGTTAGCAAGTGTGAGATGACTGTATAAAAAAAAAAAAAAAAAAAAAAAAAAAAAAAATTCACTCACTTCTTTTTTTAAAAGCATGCATACGTTACTCAAAGACAAGACAAGATAATCACTTGGAGAAAATGCTAAAAGACTGAAATACACATATATGAATACACCATTTTTCTTACTTATTGTCAAACAAGACTGTGAAATGCCAGTAAAAACATCAAACACATGCCTCCACACACACTTTGACTCCCACACACAGATTGTAACAAAAGCTCTCTTTATCCACTGCTTTCAGTCATGGAGTTCATTGAGATCTGACTGTAAACAGACTGAATGCGTAAACACACAACCAGTCCTCTCCTCAGTCCTCATGTGATAATCACATTAATACTGCAGATGACAGTAGATCAGTCTCACGACATTGCTTACATGCAATTGTGCAGATGTACTCCCCAAGACCTGTTAACTTTGTAAAAAGATGTGTAAAATCCCTGAAACGTCCCTTTAAATATACTTTCTCTGTTTCAACCCTGAATGGAATGAGCGGAACTCTGCAAATTTCAGGTACTTGAAACTGGTATTTTAATGTAACAGAGTGGAACTTAACATGGGGTGACACTAATATAGTGCCGCCCATAACAAGATGCATACAGTGAGTGGAGTGGTTTCTAGTATTTCAAGCTTTCCTCCACATTTCAACACATAAACTGGTCCCCAATTAAAACTGCAGAGAGCACAAAAGCCTGAAATTGTGTGGCTTTAATTAGCAGACGTGTGCACACACACAGAGAGATAGAGAGAGAGGGAGAGAGAGAGAGAGAGAGAGAGAGAGAGAGAGAGAGAGAGAGAGAGAGAGAGAGAGAGAGCTCTCCACAATCACAAACCAGCTTTCATGTATTTTGTTTCTTTTTCTTCTCTAGTATTTTGCAAGCACTATATAATCTACTGAAATGTCAAATGTCAAAAAATGTGAGTCGGGGAGGTTTGAAATAAGTCCAATGTCTGAATCTTACTATAGTGTGGCTCAGGTGAGCCTGGATGTAATCTGGGATGTTGTTTGGGTATTGTAAGGGTTTTAGTTTCAACACACTTTTTTCGTTGATGTGCATATCAACTAACAAAGTCAACCCAGTCTCACATTAAAATGTAATAGCTACGACCTTTATCACCAGCAGCTCAGGTTTGTTTAAAAAAAGGTTGTTGTTTTTTTATCAACACAAACACTCATATACCATAGCCCAGTGAATTGTTAGGAGTTACAGTCAAGCCAAGTCATGTCATCCAGTTCATACAAAATCATTTTCCTCCAAGCATGCACATATGCATTACACTCTAATGAAATCTGACTCCAAATGATCTAGAGCAGCACAGATGGAAGCATTTCAAGTCCATAGGGATTCAAATACAGGGGAAGCAATTGACAGTCACAAATTATGTCAAGGACATAAATAAAGTCATTTGGGGAACCATAAGTATTTTAACTCAAATCTTTACATTTTATGATAATACAATGATAGCTTTATTTGTGAAGAGAATGGATTGGCAATCAATGGCAACGTTTAATTCAAAGTCTCTCCACATCTCCATATAAGAGAGCCATATAAATGTATGTGTGTTTATGTATGTGTTTGCTTGGTCTTTCATCCAATCTCATTGCAGTTTGTGAAATGGTCATGAAGTTTAATCAATAGATTCAAGTTTTTTTTGTTTTTTTTTCAAACTAATGTATATTTAATGTTGTGCCTGCACCATGTTTGAATGACTCATGCCGTCTATGACCTCAATATAAGACACCACATTCAATGTTTTGAGGTGGCAGTTTGGATGGATGGTTAGATAGGTGGCAAAATGTGGACACTACTGCAGGAGACTGCCACTTGCCTCTCGTTTCCAACCGCGAGTGTCATGTTTCCAACCACAGGTCAGGACTTTTTTGTTGTTGTAGTGTTCATCAAAGCCCTTCCAACAGGGTCAAGTAAATGCAAACTAATGAGACCCAATTGTCCCAGTCCTAGTAGTCAACTTGGGCTACACTGTATACTTGTAAACATCTTTGAGGTTGAGTAATCTACTCTAAGATAAAAAGATGGAACATGAGTCATGTATACAAGAGCATACAGAACAAGTATGATACACAACTATTAATCCAATAAATCTGCTAACAAGGTTACTGACAGCCAGAACTTCCAGTCTAAAAATGATCAGCAAATGCTTTTCTAATACTGCTCAATACTATGTGTCATCAATTTACAAACACTGAATCTGAACATGTAACATTTAAGAAAAACCCAATAAAGTGCAAGATAAGTGAAAGGGAGTGGGAGTTTGAGGCAGATAAGAATTGAGAGTGAGTAACAGGAAGAGTAAATTAACATGGTGTTGGCTGGACAGAAGTAGACTTCTAAAGGTCAACAATTCCAGAACTTGTGGATCTCTTGATTTTTGCAACTTAACTTCTATGTCCTCTGAGTAAGAAAAAAGAGCCAATCTCTTTCTCTGACTTTTTATTTCCTTATTCGTCTGTCTCACTGTACTACATTATATGGAGTCAATTAGGAGAGGGGAAAAGCAACCTTAAACTGCTTGACAGCATCAGTCTGGGCCGATACCCATTCTGGAAGTAGACGGGCTAAAAAAGACATTTAACTTACAGAAACTCACTATGAAAAATACACACGTACACACCCCTCCACTGAGCGACAGACTGACTCAACCATTTTCTCTGTCCTCATTTCTCCTCCTTCAGTTCTGTTGATATATTGGTTGACAGCTAACTGCGTTCTCTAGAGATTGGTCTAGTGTGTGCATGTGTGTGTGTGTGTGTGTGCGTGTGTGTGTGTGTAACTCTGTTCTGACTCCGGTCCCGGAGATCCAGACTGAGCTGGTTGAGAATCTCTGGCTGTGTTGTATACTCCAAACAAAATCTAATCAGGCATGTTTGCAGAGAAAAAAAGGCAGGATTGCAACCAAAGCTAATCACTGCATTTGGCTTTGATCAGTGCAGTGAGTGCCGGCTGTCCAGCTGAATTTGCAGCAATTTTCATACAACCTTGTTCACCATAATGTGACTTTTTCATATCCAATTCTATCCGTTCATCCCACAGCAACTTGAGCTGCTGGAAATCATCCATTGAGCAAACCTGGAGTCAGTTATTATAGTACCACACAGGCACAATTCATTTCACTAAAAGAAACTGGCTCGGGTATGCTTTTGTAAACCTTTGAATCAACTCATGAGCCCAAAAAGTGACAAAGAGATTTATTGAAACCGCATGACATATCAGAAGTGTTTTCCAGGATTACCTGTTTGAATGAAGGATTAATAGAAACAGGATATGTGGATGTATTTAATGGGTGAATATTTAAACCAAGCAAATGTCTCTAATCCTGTAATCCTATAATACAGTCTCACCTCTGATGTTTATTGACTTCTAAGGAAAGAAAACAAACATCCAGTAAGTTATTGACTAACCAATAGAGAAGCTTAACACTCAGTAGTGAAAAAGACACTGGTGTCAATAGAAGTGATGTTTTGTTCTGCTTTGGCACATTTAGCGTGTATTGATAATTGTTGCCACTGTCATTCTTGGAGGGTTTAAAAGTTAATAGATGTGGTTTGTGATGTACTGTTGTGCACATGTAGAGCCCATGTTGGCAGGACACATATTCACACACACCAGCAGTGACATAACTTAAAAAGCATGAGAATTGTTCTAGAAGGACTATGGAGGCCCAGGTTGTAGTTCTTCAAAGTATACCAATCAATCAGTTAGACTTTTTTTATGTAGCACTTGTTATACAATAAAATGTAGCAAAGTGCTTTACATAATATAAGGAAGCCAAACCTAAGCAGAAGCAAACCCAACATCCACACACACACTTTCTCTCACATAACACATGCATACACACTTGAAAGAAAGCAACTGAGAACTGAGGAAGTGATATCTTACTCTCATCAAACTGCAGGGAGAAAACACCAGAGACTGGATAAAACCAAATAAATAAAAGGAACTAAAAATAAAGAATTGAATAAATGAATTAAATACAAAGTTCATTTGCAAAAATTAATGACTTAATAAAAATAAATTCAAACCGGAATTAAAAAGTTAAAGGAATTAAAACATTAATACAAAGAAATAATAATATAAACAACTAAACTTATACAATAAATAGTCAAAAAAAACTAATAAACTAATAAAAAAAAGATAGAAAATAATAAAATCTATAAATATAATGTAGTCAAAAGCCAGGCTAAAAAGGTAAGTCTTAAGTTTGCTTTTAAAAATGTCCACACACAGCTGCTGTCAGTACTAATAATAAAAAGCTGCTTCACCATGTGCAGAATCTTAAAATCGATCCAGGTCACCAGTGCAGACACTTTAAAAGCAGTGTAATGTGAGCTCTCTTTAAGACAGCAGCAAACTAAATGAAACTAATATGCTCACTGATGAAGTAAGCACTAATTCAGAATAGGATTAACATTGATTCATACTTTTTTAATATAACTGAATAGTGTTTCCACAGTAAAATCACTATAAAAACTCAACTCAATATCTTGCTCAAAACAATCTCACATAAAAATACTAGAAAAAAGAAGAGAGACATGAGTCAGTAACAGTTTTTCCTCCTATCTTGTGTCCTCCCCCTACTGCTCATGTGATTCACTGCAGCAGGTAGTGCTGGTACAGAAACATGGGGCTAAACATTTAGGTTACACACAGTCAGCTTCCATGTGTAGCTTGTTTGTAGCAATTTCTTATTAGATGAACCAGAGCGCTGTGGCTGTGTAATACATAACAGTGCTGGATGAGAGACTGCAGGCAATTCTACATGTTTATGCTTATTGAACAGGTGGTTTGTTAAAGTACATGTTGCACTCAATAACACATTTTGTGGACAGCAGTAGGGAAAAAAAGGGTTATCAGTGGTATGATGAGTGAACATTTTTAGATTTTTAGAAAATTGACAACACAGCTCTAGTTTTCTAATTTGTTCTAATCTACACTTCCCAGTTAACAACATTAACAAAATTAAGTACTTTATTTCAAACCTAAAATTCAGTCTATAACTTATTTCTATGAGCTCTTTCACATAAGCAATTATTGTCTTCATTAGACTTCATTAGCCTTCATTCTCTTATCATGTGTACTGTACTGTAGTCTATTATAACAAACTCAGTTATTTTTAATTCCTTTCAGAACATACAGATAACAAGTGCTAAGTGCTGATAGGTTATACCAATGCCAGTGCTGCTATGAATAACAGCAATATCTATCATTACATGATTTTCTACTTCAGTTGATGGTTATGAATGTGTTACTGTAGTGCAGAGTTCAGTAATAGGCAGACTGCGGTCCAGATTCGGACCCAGACGCTGTCCAATGCGGACCCGGACCTGAAACTGATGAAATATAGAGGATTGTTACATTTTGTCTGAGCGTTTCTATTTTAACGGGCACAGCATCTCCAGCCATTAGTAGCCCTCCGAAACTCATAGACCACTGTGCACAGCCAATCTCCTCACCAATCAAATCCATGCATTCGGACATGTTAAATGGTCTGTACTTATATAGCGCCTTTCTAGTCTTCACGACCACTCAAAGTGCTTTACATTACATCATCTCATTCACCCATTCACACACTGATGGCAGAGGCTACCACCCAGGGTGAGAACCTGCACATCAGGAGGATTCATTCTCATTCATACACCGTTGGCACAGCAACGGGAACAATTTGGGGTTAAACGTCTTGCCCAAGGACACATCGACATGTGGACTGGAGCCGGGAATCGAACAGCAGTCGTCTTCCAATGGAGGACGACCGCTCTACCTCTTGAGCTACAGCCGCCCGACATACAGTACGTAGAGATTCAACTGTCAGTAAGATACACACAGAGAAAAGAGTTCATATGAGTTGGGTTGAGATGTTTGGTTATAAAGTTATTAGATGTGAAATTTATGGTTTATGGTTTAAGTTTAGAATAAATTAAAAAAAAAAACTGTATTCATTTAAGGAGCACAATCAAAAGCTTTCTCTACTGGACACATATTTTAAAATACCATCTTTATTTTATATGAGAAAATAAAATTAATTCATCAAATTAAGTTGAGTGTAAATACTAATACATGTTGTTGCCATATTATAGAATTCCATTGTATTTATTTGACAGTCTACAATCTACCCAGACACATATGCTGTAACTACAACGCAATTTGAAGTTACTGAACAATAACACAGACATTATGATGTTCCGGACCTTCACTTGGGTTTGTACTAACCGAGAGTAAACCAAGAGTAAGGCAATAGACTGAGTGAGATGTCTAAGTTAATGTATAAATGGACAAATGTTCTAGTACAACTATGTGTAGCTCATTCATCTAATCAGCTAAAACTTCCACTGTCACAGTAAAAAGCATCATACAAGCCACTCTACAGACACCATCAATATGCCTAATGTACTCTCAGTCTCATTCTTTAGAGCAGCTGTGCACTCGAGCACATCTAAACATGAACTACTCTGGGTGCTTTCCATTTGGCTAACATGCCTCCTCGCTCCCCTCGCTCGTGTGTCGTGTCCTCGCTAGAAAGAGTGAAGACATGAGACACAGGCGAGAGGAAGAGATGATACATTTAATTCACCACACTGTACGTCCTCACTCACTCCAGTCAACTACTCCTGACACACATTGTAACTGTTAAATATAAAGAGCTTTCACTATGTAGAGAATATTAAGTAATAATTTCAAAGGCAAACATCTAATAACTGCTCTAATTATTATTTTTTTAATCATTATTATTTGATTATACATAAACAGCAACTTCTGGCAGTCACATAATATGACACAGACTATTTGAATCTGTTAATTACTAAAAGAACACAATGGACATAAAGGAGCAATTAAACAGCTGTAGCCTACATGATATGTTTAATTAAATACGGGACAGGTGACTGTGTAGTGTTAAATTGTTCCTGAAGAAACTACAGAACTATTTGACATAGAAAAAAAGAAGAAAAGAGGCTTTGTGGCTAATAAATAAAAAAAAAAAACAATCAAATTAAAATTGTGTTTTTTATGATTTATCCATGATTCAGATTCTACACATTATTTTTATTTTATGAATAACTATGAATGCCTTCTGGTGGAGCCAGGTAGTTTCCTGATCTGATGTATAACAATCATACAGCTATACTACTCTATTAAAGCTATTTCAGCAGCTCAAATATTAACAGTCCCGCCAGATCAGATGGATGAACAATAATCAATCAATAAAGACATTCCATCAAAGGAGTGCTGCTGTCTGGTAAACTCCTCCAGAAGCCTCCTCTCTCTCCTCATCTCCTCTGGTGCATTTAAGGGAGTGGAACATACTTGATGGTGACAAAGGGAACAATTTCCGGGTCAGGGCAGGAGAACAGAGGAGTGAGGACTGGAGGAAGCATAAATGAACAGAAATAGGAAAGCAGCCTATATTTGTGTCTTATTCCTCCAACACAGTAGTTATATTCCACTCATGTTTCAGGACATTGTGAAATGAGGAGAGATGGTGGAGGATATTAAAGAAAACAGCATACTTAATACATTGGCCACAACAAGGCACACAGAACATCTCCGATACTGAGAGTTGATCAACAATGCCAAAATCAAATTACCTTTAACTTTTTTTTCATAAGAACTGAGAATAAGAAGGATTAATCTCCCTCCCGTGCATCAGCCTCTACTGCCAGGAAAAGAAAAAATACATATCATTATTTAGCATGTTTCTATTGTCAGAGATTCTAACTCACACAAGCTGAATCCCAGATCACCAAAACATGTCAGAATCACTGAAGCACAACTTTTACAGCAAATGATCAGTTTAAAGCTGCAGCTGGGGGAGAAAATGACGAAGACAGCAATTCTTAACTGCAGCACACAGGAAGTACATGCTGGTGATCTCAGACGCTGATCATCACAAACTGACATAAGTATTGCTTACTTTGACAGTGAGCGTGCGATACGTTCATTTGTTTAAAATATATAAGAATAAATTATTTAAATGTTGCCTCTTAAAAAAAAAGAAGAAAAATGATCAGTTCCCAGTGATCATTAAAGCTCCTGAAAACCCTGCAGATAGTCAGTAATTGATGACTTGTTCATTTATCTTACTTTATTAACGAGAAAGCTGTGCTAAGCTGTTTTATATTTTCATAAAGGGAGTTTTTTAAATTTTTTTTGGGCCTTTTTTTCTAATTAATTTGCTCTGCTTAGTGGAGCAAATGAATGAGAAACACAACAGTGTTGATAAATTATAATTCACTATTTAACAGCTGGCCTTGTTAGAGTGAAACAGTGGGTGCAGCAGTACCTGAACGATCAAAATTGATGCTCTGCAGAAGACAAGTGCTTGTTAACTGAAAGAAGTAGATGAGCTGATTACTTACTTTAATAAGAAGGCAATATATTAATATCAAATACCAAATGAGTGTTACTTGGTCAAGGAAGAACAGGGGCTCATAAAGATGCCTTTTACTGTATGTGTCACATATCACAAGATCCTTCACACACAACACACATGGAAGTCATCCTCTGCTTTTGTTCATCTACATAATGGGCACACAGTTTATTAACAGGTTTCTAACAGGGCTACAGTGACTGCACACTGGCCTGAACAGCTGACAGTCATGAAACTAATGTAATAACTCCAATTTCCTTATTGGATCATTCCTCGCTCGAACCTGATATCATTTTAGTCTGTCATCACAAAGCCTGTCCCAAAGCTTTTATTTCTGCTGTGAGGAGCGAAGAGCAAGGATCCAGGAGGGACCTCTGAGGAGCCATGAGGGAGGATACATGAGACCAGCTTTCACTTTGTGATAGTCTTTTACCAGCCAACACGCCCCCTCATTGGAAGTGATTTATTGATCGGTTGCTGTAGCTGAATCACATCGCTCGGATACATCACAGTTTTATACCAGGGTGCACAGAAGGATAACAGATTCAACTCAAGTGTTGTTTCACCCCCAACTTTTATACCAGATGTTTCTGATTCACCATCTAGTTAAGAATAGACAATCTATATTAAATGTAGTTCTGATCAACAACAATCATTAAACACTTTTAGTCATTCTTGAGGATTTTTTTTTTCTTTTCATGATCTGTTATGTCCTCCATTAACTTTTAATAGGAATAAATTCAAGTCAAAGATAGAGAACAGTCTATTTTCTGTCAGCAAGAAACACATTTTAAACACATTCATCGTCATTTACTCAGTCACATTAGAGTCTGAAAATCCCTGAGCATTGGGCAGAAGCTATAGCTCCATGTTAGGTAGCTACTGTATATTTACATTTGGCCTATAAATAATTTCCAGTGTTTAGATCTCCTAATTAAATTACAATTGTATAGCATTCTGTAGGCTGAACTGGTTCATGTGTGTGTGCGCAGGGCTGATCTGTACACAGAATTAATACAGAAAGCAGATTTGTATTCATATGCAGGTATTTGTCAAACACACAGAGAGAAAACACAGCTGCTCTGGCAGTAATGGTATGTATGTTCAGAGACAGTCATTGTTGACTTTTTCAATATTCAACCCAAGACCACCATCATACCCTGAACTTATCTAAGTCTGATTAGTGTCTAAATATGACCAAATAACAGAACTGTTATGATGCACTGTATCTACTTTGATGAAAATATGCTTTTTTCTTTCATTACTAATTATTTTAAGTCACTATCAAATAAAAAATACAATGCTGTCCTCTCCTCCTCTCTTTCCTACTCATTGGTTGCCAGCAGCAAGTTTAAAGTAGCTCTGCATATGGTGTTACTATTGAGGTGCAACCTGGTACTGCTCTGTTTGGTGTGAGCGTAAATTGGTCATCTAATCTACATAATGTCATTGCATTTACTACTCTTTTGGCACGCCGTCTCTTTCTGCTAAATTGGAAATGGTCTAGTCCTCCTTCTCATGCTAGATGCTTCTGTTTCACTTCAAAGTTGATATAAATTAAACACACGCTGCAGGACTGCAAGTCTAAATTCTATGAAGTGTGGAGACCTTTCTTAAGCTATGTTGATAACTTGAAAAATGTAAATGATTGGGTCTTCTTTGAATTGGCCTCTTTATAAATTGATATTGAAGAGGCAGAACTTATAAGGTGCACATAATTTTGCTTTTGTTGTTTGTTTGTTCCTTTGTTTTCTTTATTGTTATCATTATTGTTATTATTATTAGTATTATTATTAGTGCTATTATTATTATTATTACTGTTATTACTATTATTATTATCATCACTATCCATGCGCTTGTGCTTTGTGTCTATTTTTTTTTTTTTGTCTGAGTGTTTTATTTCTACAAGAGGATGTTGGGGAGGGTATATTGTGGGGATTGTGTGGGGATTTGTGTGAAACAATGACTCAGTCTGAGCTTGGTGATATTTCTATTTGTCATGTGCAGACAGCCTCCAGGGAAATTATTCCAGAATAGATATAAACAAAAAAATAGATATCCTCCAAATCAAAAGCCACATATAATAAAAAGGTAAAGGAGGATGTGGCTCTGTAAAGAAAATAAAGAGTTAAGGAAAAGTTGGGGAGTGTGAAGAAACAGTGAGAGAGGAGGAGTAGGGAAATGATGAAAAGGGTGTGTGTGTGTGTGGGAGGGGGGGGGGGGTGTTATGTGTGAACTAATGACAGGAAAGGAAAGTTAGAGGGGGTGAAAATTATTTAAACGACAAACAGAGCAAGGATTTAGTGTGAGAGGAAGAGATGGGAATCACTTCTCCTTAACAGCTCATTTCAGCAAATAAGCAATAAAAGGCCATTTTCCCGTACCGAGCAAGAAGAAAAAAGAAAACATACTCTAAGAAAAGCCAAGTGTGTTCAGTCAGCGCCTCGAGTCCAGTGCTGTTCTGGGCCTCAGTCTCTGAGCCATCAACTCATAATGATTCCCTCCTTAAACACTTCATGCTCTATCTACTATTCCCACTGCTGTGTGTGTGTGTGTGTGTGTGTGTGTGTGTGTGTGTGTGTGTGTGTGTGTGTGTGTGTGTGTGTGTGTGTGTGTGTGTGTGTGTGTGTGTGTGTGTGTGTGTGTTCGGTGTTCTGCTGGTGTGAAGCTGTGAAAACTGTCAGCAGCCTCACAGCATTGCATTCACAAGCTTCATTATGCTGTTCCCCCAAAACAAATTAGCACACCACAGCACCAATGCTACCAAGATCTTTAAACAATGCTTTTAAAGACACAAGAGAAAACAAGAGGAGAGTAAATCTGCCATTCTTTAGACGAGCAATCATCAGCATTGGATGAGCGGAGTTTAAAAGCATCATGTCTACGACTGCTTATTAAAATTCTCAATACAACCGCTCAAACAGGATCTGCATTTTCAAACAGATAAGAAAAAAAAGTTTTTACCCTTATCAGTTTTGATGTGAAATGTTTGTACTTCATAATAGTAGGCTGTCATCTCAAAAGCAGAGAAGTAAGCAGAATAAGTAAACAAGCAATTTATCTTATAGTTTCCTTATTTTTCTTTTCTAAATGCCTTCATGAAAGATGCAACGAGTTTCATCCACATACAGACTGAGGTGTTGATTAAAGTTATACAAGTTTGGAGGTTTCATTTTGAACTGTGTTGCTTTTTATGCTTTAACATAAATCCCATTGTAAATCAACTACTTGGCTCTTTTTGGTCGGATGATGTCATTCACAAGTAGATATTATTATGATTTTATCAGGCATTTGATTACACTTTATTTTAGTATAGTGGTGGTCTTAACTGCTGCTGCTTATTGTATTTTAATTGTTATTATGTGTTATGCAATGTTGTTCTACTATATGTATTTTAATAGATATGGTTGGTATGACAACTAAATAAACTTGAATTTGAAAATGTACTTTTTTTGTTTTTTGGCTATGAAGGTATTACAGCATCAACAGAAATGTCTCAAGAAGCCTGAAACTAGGCCATTGTCCAAGTACATGGCATTGATTTCACTGGTTTAATTACAGCAATGAAAACCTGAACTCCAGTTAAGATCGAGCCTCCTTGTAATCCAACAACATTTAACGCTAAAAAGATAATACTGGCTTTCTACTTGATAGATCATGCCTGAAACTAAAAAGGCAAATCATATTTTTTCTATTCTGTTCCAACACTCAGAAACAGACAGTCGTGGCCTGACCTGGACCCACCAAGCTCTCCACGCAACAACCCTGACCCTGTTGCTCTAAATCTGCACTGATGAAAGCTGTTCTTACAAAGCACCACACACAGCATGCCCTAACCCTTAACCCTAACCCTAACCCTCCCTGTCTCTTTCACCTGCAGTGGGTGAAGCTTGAGTGAAAGATGGTGAGGGTCAGATAACAGCAGGTCCCTCATACTTAGAGCTCAGTGAAGAAAGAGAATAATTATGCTGTATTACTGAGGCAAGAAGTGCACATAAGAGAAGTGTTAACTACATACAGCTTGAACTCCATATGTACTTCTACGATGTACATGCTCGTATACAGAAGTCGATGGATGGGGGTTGTTGCATGAGTGTCCATATATAGCACTAACTGAAAGTTTCTGAGTAACAATGAGACTAATACAATAAGTCCAGAGTCAAATGTCTAGGTATAAGTCAAACATGTTGTCAGTCAGGAGTTGATTGATTGCTGGGAGGATCCATTAGGGACTCATTTGTTTTTGATCACTTTGAAATATTAATTTATATGTTAGAAGTTGTCAATTTTGGTTGATGTATTCATTGAATAGAGTTCAGTTCTCTGTTTAGATTGATTTATTGATTGATTGTTGCTCAGTTCTACATTCTGATTCTTGTAAAAAATGTTGTAATTCCCCAAGTTTGCTTATTTTATATTACAGTGAAAGTAGCAGTGAAAGTAATTACAAAAAACATTTTCCCCAGTTCATAACATACATAAAGAACAGTTTATGGTCACCCAAATAAAAACTCTCAGGCTAATTCATTAACCAAATGAGCGTGTTGTCACCTCAGTCATCTGGATAATTTAAAGATGCAGTAGATGGGCGGGAGGGAAGGTCTTGACTTTTTGCCTGTGTGTATGTGTGCATATGTGTATGTGTATGTGTATGTTAAGTCTCAATCTGACATCTCATCTTGATTTAAACTGATTATAGATACTCGCTTCTGTTTCCAGCACTGACCCCGAAGAACTCATGGTGATTTCTCACTCAAGCTGATTCCTTCATAAGCTGATGATGTACGACTGTGTCACCGCTCCATTATCAGACACTCTCAATTCTTTTTAGAGCCGATGTACGTACATGACTTACTGCTGACATTTTGAGAAAGTGTGGAAACTACATCTTCATTATCTTCCTCCTTTTCTCTTTATCCTGCCATCATCTCTACTGCTGGTAAAAATGTGGCTCTTACTTCTGTTTCCAACTACATAACGAACTCACCTATATCTAAGTATATCACACATCAGGCACTGCTTCTTTCATCCACTCCTCACTCACTCCACAGCATAAGAGTAGTGCAAAAGAGAATAGATCATGACTGAATGATCAAACTACCATGTAGACATCATGGTTTAAGATGAGTGTGTGTGTGTGTGTGTGAAGATATCCATGCATTTTTATTACACAGGTTATCTGGCATTTGTCTTATAATAAGATAGGACAAATGCCAGATAACCCCCCCCCCCCCCCCCCACACACACACACACACATTTCTTTAGATAAGCCAGCATGCAGATATAACAGTAAGAGTGGAGCTGACTGAACAGCATCCACATGTTTCTGCATCACTCTACTACTACTACTACTGAGAGGAGTCTCTACTGTTCGCTGCACCATCCGCCTCCATGGCTGCTCTCATCTTTACTGCTGTGCATGAAGAATCACTAACTTTATTCAGACAAAACACTGCTCTGCTGTCACAGTAAACAGCATTCTCCATGAGGAGTTTGCATGTCTGTATAGTCAGGTGTTTTCAGGAAGGGAAGTCACTTCACATACCTTCATAACTCGAGTCAGAATCAGACGGACAGATTCACTATAAAACATCCACGGCAGCTGTCATTTCCCCCTTAACTCCGGTGTTTCCTAGTGGAAAACGTCTGCACATGAAATGAAAAGAATGAAACGATTCCCTTGCCTTGAAATCCAAAGAGGAAAGCGACGGCGGGGATCCACACGGCGTGTATCCAGAAGTAAAGCATGGTGTCCTTTAATCAGGTGCAAAAGCTCCGCGCTCTGCCAGATGAAGCTCCGTCTACGGTGGGTAATTTCCAGAAGAGAAAGCTGCAAATGAAGCCGAGCGGAGGAAGAAATCCCAGTCTGAACAGTGCTGATGAACACAAGAGCCGGAGACTCTCACTTCTTCATCTGCTGCTTTCACACGGACATCAGCGACCCCTACTGAAAGTCTTACCCACAGAGAGAGAGAGCGTGTGAGTGTGTTCTCCCCCTCTCAGTGTGGTCAAAGATCCTACTCAAGCAGTGTTTCATGGTTCAGGACTGACAGCAGGACTAATCTGGACAAGTCCAACACATTTCATTCAGCACAACAACTCGGATTTGTTCCCCCATGCAGCATGCTTACTGCTGGGCAGGGGGGAAGCAAAGCAAATCTGTTTGCCAGTCACAGATGGGATGTCTTAACAAGCAATTCCTCTCTATGTTATTCAATATTCAGACTCAGGTTGAGTAACTACAGTGGATTCTCACTAATGACTGCAGGAGATATACTGCACATGGCTCACAGCGTGACTGAAGACACTTTATATTAGCTCTTTAATAAGCAACAAAATCTGTAATAATTAAATGTACTGACATTAAACTTGAGTGGTATAAAGACACATTGATTCAATTAATTTGTTGGAAACGTTCCGACCACAAAGAAATGAATCAATAAGAGTTGTGCACTGTTCATCTTCCTGTATAACTTAAAGTCGCCCTACAATCAAGTGATTTCCTCCTCATCCTTGTGCTCCTTGTACTGTATCTGCAAGACTGATTTGTGATACAACAGCTAACCAACTCATTTGAGGCCAATGGTGTGCCAGTATGCAACTTACACAAGTGTGATGTGGAGCTTTGAAACCTCCAGTGCACATCCACTGAGATCCACTGACATTGTGTGTCCATCAATTGTTCAATAGTCGTTGTTTTTTATGTATCATTAACTTAGCAGTGGTTCTCTTCCGTACACCTTTACACAGATTGAAGGTTCTTTGCTGGTTGGTTGTTCAGAGCTTCTTGAGGAAAGTGTCACAGTTCTTCTGTGGATTCAGGCATCTGACTAGCCTCTGTATCTTTATTTGATCCCAGACTGACTCCATGATGTTGAGATCAGGGCTCTTTGGAGGTTTCTTGTTCTCCTTGTTACTGAAGACAGTTTTTTATGACTCTCTGTACTTTTTTGGGTCATTGCCATACTGCAGAATAAATTTGCCACCAATCAGATGTCTCCCTGGTGGTATTGCATGATGGAAAAGAATCTAAAAATCAAAAGTCCCAAAAACTTTTTCACAGTACTGGAGATGTCATTAAGAAAGTTAAAATGAGAAAGTAGAGTTCTTAACGTGTCTTAAAACCTTTACAGAACCTTACATGATTAACACAGCTTGAATATTTGCACATTACAAAATACAAAAAAGTGACAACATTTGTAGAATATCACTTTCCACATTTCCCTTTTGACACTTTTTTTATAATATAAAAATGGATGGTCTTCTCATTAGTCCTCATAAAAGGATCTAAAGGAGCTCCTTTGTCTGGGATATTTACATTTTAAGTTCAGAGTTTCAGATGAAGAAAGTCTAGTTGGTCTCACTGGCCAAAGCCAGTTATCTGAGTGCAAATCTGACAGAAGATTTATTACACTTAGTTAAATCAGTTTGAAATATTTACTTTAGTCCAACATTTAAACCTTCATAAGTGTCAAATTCTGAAATCCATTATAATTCTTCAACCACTAGCTGAGGCACCAGACATGCGTTTGAGTCATTGTTGTCACACATTTTAATACTAAAGCAGAAAGTGACTATTCATTTACACTAGTCCAACACTTTTCACTTCAAAGCAAAGAAACATGCCAAGTGTGAAACTCTTTGATAATATTTTTTTTTCTGTTTTCAATACTTCAGCCCTGCACTTTTTTTTCACTAATGAGCTAAGACTCCCTAGCACTGAGCCTTAGTTCCTTCTTCACTCTAATATAAAGACATTAATGTCTGTTTGTAATGTTATTACTATTTGTTTGCATGATATCAAACTTTAAACATACAGTTTGTGTACTGCATCAGTCAAAATGTTGGACACACCTTGCCATTCCCTTGAATGAGAAAGTGTGTCCAAACCTTTGACTGGTACTGTATATGTATGTGTTTTGTCTTTCTACATGTAAACACCATGCATAACTTCATCATATGGATATATGAATCTGTTTATTAGCTGTGGAATTAAGAATCATTGGAATTAAGTGTCTACTGTTCGGTTTGGAAAATGGTTGCAGTAATATTTACGTTGTCCAACACTGAATCCATCTGGTCATATTTACAAAGTGCAAACAGAGTGAACAAAGTAAATTGTATTGTATGATCATGTATCCAGAAAGTACATTTGTATTGTGTAGGTTTCCTCAGTTATGTTTCCTTTTAGTTTCCATCTGTGAAGCTTCCACCCACGAGACCTTATGGCACAGGACGAATGTGTTTGGAGAGTTTATTTACATTCCCCACCTGTTTCCCCTCACACTGCTCATTTGTATTTCAGGCGCAGAGGAGAAAAAAAATGTTTTCATTATAACATGCTGGCAGCAAAAAACAAAGCAAAGGTTAGATGGAATCCTATCAAAACAATAAGATGAAGAATATAGTTTGCTGTCACAGTAAGGAAGTGAGACTACTGATTCTCAGAGAGAAGTCAAATATTGTTATATATTGGAGGCAAAATGCAAAAAAACACCAGTGATATGGATAAAGTGTAAAATATATTTGCTTTCATTCAACACTATATGATATTAGATCTGTGCGGGCCAGTGCTTTGTAGCTTTATATATAAGGGTATAAGTCAGGTCACAGAATCATAATGTCAATCTTCAGTCTGAACCACACACAGTGATCACAAAGCATCTATTATCTTGTGTGGATTATACACACACATTAACACATCTCAAGTCATCTGTATACACACTGAAAATAGGCAGAAAGAAAATAAAATCAATTTGACTCCATGCAACATGCTGCATTTATTTCCCAAAGACAACTGTTTGTAATGAGTTATTCTGTTCTGGGCAGCTGGCATCATTAATGTGTTAATGATTTCACATTAGCTAGTGCCACTGATAGTTTCACAAAATAACACAATCTTACTAATGTTGAAAGAAGAAATTAACATCACATAATGCAAGAAAAGTTAAAAATTATGTTCATTTGCTAATTTCAGACAATTTCTCCAGATTTTACAGTTCTGCAATCAGAGAAATCACCACTGCAGGTGAAAAGGAGTCCTCATTACATTCTCCCTTTACAGAGTAAAAATCAGATTCATTTTACAGGGCGCCGTCCACTTATGTCTTCTACTCAACACTAAGTTCAAAGCTCCTGACCTCTACGTGTCTTGATTCATAATTAATTTCCAGCCCACAGTGTTTCTGTCCTCCAGGAAACCTTTGGATGTCAGTGTTCAAGCCTCAAGCTGATGTCAGTGTGTGATATGTTCAGAGGAGGTCATATGGGAACATATGGTATACTGGGACTATAAAAGTATCATGACACAAAGTAAACTGCATCTCTAGTATGCTGCATAACCTGTGAGTGTTCATGTTGGACAATGAACAAAATAGGCTTTGGTTTTCTATTGATCAACTATACATGGCGTGTATGGAGAGTAGACACAGAGAAAATTGGACAAGGACTATACTGTGATATGTGACTTTCAAAAAGGTGGAAAAGAAGAGAACAAAGGGCAGATAAAGGGATAGATGTGGTACACACAGAATGGAATATCATTTGTTAAATAAATCATTTTAGGAACAAAGTGGTTTAAATAACCCAATGTGAAGGTGATGATTAGTCTCAGTTGTTCCTTCAGACTTATCTGTATCATAATGCATTCCAATGGTGGACTGAACCTTCACTTTTTTATATTAAATAACATGTTTATTCAAGTGCATTACTGATATGTCACAGCTTATAAAGTTGATGTGTGATGTCACTGCTAGTCAGCCACATGGGCTGTTCATATGAAACACTGCTGTTAAGGTATAGCACAGTAAGTGGATCCATCCTCCCACTCAGCACCACGGACAGAGACAGAGCAGCATCAGAATGCTGAGTTTGGTTCACTGTGGAGACAGAGCTCTGCTGCTCTCACTAGGCTACACATGATCAATGTCACTTTTTTTTTCTTTTTTACTGTCCAGCTGTGATTTCATTTCTACAACAGTGGATGAAGTCAGAGGCAACCATTTGCATTACTGTATGTTTTCCTCCTACTTTGAACACTAATTAAGTTTATTTCATTGATTGTCTCTCCTCACTCTCCTCTGCACGGCAGTCTTTGCCACTGTTGGCCCATGCAGGGAAGGTATAGCCAACAAATACAATGTGTTCTCTCTTTTAAAAACACACGCTGTATGCTGCTGAGAGGAGCTTCACCTTGAGGTCATAGTACACTTACTCATGGTTCGCAATGCACTCATGTGAATCATTGTAAATTAATTAATTTGCTGGGGGAAAGGTCAGGGGGTTATATAATGTCATTAGAATTCACCCATGAATGTCTCCCTCTCATGTCAGTTACTACGAGACATAAAAAGTCTTTAAGTAAACGTTGACTGCTCGACTCTCTGTCCATCAAGTATCAGGATACAGTTCATAAAACATGTATTGATATTCTAAATATGATAGCACATTTTACAGCATGCTTTCTACTCTATGCTGTGACCTCCAGAAGTGGATCATTTACAGTAAAGTTGCAGATTCTCTGTGGTACTTATACTCTGCTGCTAATGACTGCAGCTCTAGTTTCCTCTGCTGTTGGTCTCTGCCCTGAATAGCTCCTTTGTCTATTTCTAGTGACTCCATCCCAGCGGTTCCCACCACACCCGACCCCCAGCAGATTACCTGTGACTCTACTGAGAGGGTTTGATTTATGGCTGTTTTGCTCTTATTATACTTGAGAGCTCTGCGCTAACAGTGTAGCTCTCAGCTGGTGAGTAAAACCTGTGAAAGCTTCCCTAAAGACTTTGTCTTGATAACACTTTGCCTCTGACGGAGAGCCAAATGACTGAAGAGCAAAGCATCACTTTCTGGTTCAGATCCAGCTAAAAGTGTGTTTGGTCTCTGCCAGCAGGAAAATTAAGAGTTAATAGAAAAGCAGTTATTATCAAGATTCTCGTTCTACTTCCATCAACCCATATATCACTTAATGAAGACTGAAAACTGCTGCACATGGGGTGACTTAAAAGGTGATTCATTTTCCCTAAAGTCCAAGTCCCCTGCCTTAAAGAAATACTGCATGTGTAAAGCTGAAGCTAAAGGACAAATCACATATCTGACACTGTGTTGAGTTTATGCGTGAACTGCAGTGGTATATGGTGATATTTTTCCAGCACTGGCTAAAAAAGTGAAGGAGAGATCTCAAATGTTCCCCGGAGGATTCTCACATCGAGTCCCTGCGGCCTTGTTAGCTCGTTCAGTTCCACATCTCCCGTCAGAACATGTCCCGCTCTAGATCAACATGACTACATTGTGTTCTGATACGTAACGTCTCTGGTTTATTGAATTCCTCCACGCTTGACTTGATTCTGTCAACCACTACCACCGACTCCATTCAGGAATTATCTAACTTCTTCTGCATAGAGAACAGTCCAGAGTCCTTCAATGTCTGCCTGCAGGGAGAGACAGACATTATCACACTCCAATATAGAAAATAATAACCATGCTGGAGGAGATTTATTTTCTTAGGTTGATCTGTTGTCACTTTTACTTTAATATATGGTTTAGTAGTTTCATCAATAAATTATACGGAAACAGGTTCACAGAATATTGTTGCTATGGTTACCTGCAGTTTAAGTATTATGAAATAAAAACTCTTAACTTGTTTACTGAGGTATACTAATATACTAATAATTAAAATTTGATGGACACCTACCTTCTTAGCACTTATTTATATCACCATTTTATATACAGAACTTACCAGTTATCATAAAAACATCTGAAACTACAGCAGCATATGTGTGTTACACTGAATGAATTAACACAGAAAAGCAAACAACAAAACATGGTAATTGATAATTTTATCATTATGAAATGATGTATATGTGTCTCTCTGTCTCAAATTATATATATATATGATTATAGGAATATATGTATATATGTATATATATATGAGCTGCTTCATAGTCCTCACCACATTATGGCAACATAAAAAGAAGCAAATGAGGTGTTCACCGGTGTTTTATCATACCAGCAATCACATATCTGCTGCATGCTAATTAAAGGATAATTGTTCTTGCGTCTTAACTGCTCTAATTGCTTCACATATTTTTCATTAGTGTTACTGACTCTCAGTAACTAAGAAAGCTGACTAACTGAACCTTTCCCTCCCCTGAGTAAAGCATCACAGGCTGTCGACCAGGTTTGATAAAACAAACTTCACTGTTTTCTGGCGGTATCATGACACTGAAATCTGTGTTATCTACCAGCTTGTGAGAACCACTTCATTTGTGTAAACTGGCAGTTAAACAAGGTGCAATTTCTCTGAATCTGCAGCTCATCCTTATTCAACATATAATAGAACTACTCCAGAGCTGACTGAGTTCCAGCTGTGCAAGCAAACTGGATCAGACACCCACAGGACCATAGCGCTGTGGAGTCATCTTCCCTGATCCATCCTGTCTGTCTCGTCCACATCCTGCATACGACCTCCTGCTCATCAATAACTCAACCATCATAAATGATTATTCTGCCTCTCTGAGTGTCAGGGGAAGGGCTACAATGAGCTTCACAAGTCTGCAGCAACAGCAAAGTTTCTTTTCACCCTGAATGCACAGTCTGTGTAAAATGAGAACGAGTTCCAGTGATGAAAGTAAATTAAAGATAAGGTTAGGGGTAAAAGACCTCGTGACGCCGATGATGGACATACAGTTTCTTCTCACACATCGCCAGCCTGTACACACACCGCACATTGCATCACATTAACATGTAGATTAATGATGGAGCAGATAAGAAGAGAGAAAATTACAAAGACACAACCAGACAGCTAGTCATGAAGTGTTCTTAAAGCCAGGGTAGTTTGTATAATTATAAGATTATGGTGTGATTTATACAGTAAATAGGCACATGGTCAAAATATTGAGAGCACTAATGAATGTAGATGAGGAAACAGATGAGGCAGTTTAACTTCAGTCTAGCTGTCTCACCTGCTGAGAACCAAGTTAAATTGCTTAGTAGCAATCTACTCTACTTAGAGGACCAACAACAACAATGAAAGAAATGGTTAAATTGATAGACGGATATTCCTTCTAATAGCGAGAAACAGAAGCTGTAATCCAAATAATGAAAGTGCTTGAGTAACAGAGAGGAGAGCACATTTTATACAAATCTCATTGTTGACTCACTGACAAAGAAATACACGCTTGAAGCATGTGATCACAGCAACTGAGAGAGAATAATGTGGAAGAGGAAGTGCCATCCAATGGTGATTTAACTGGATTACAGGATAAAAAAACAAAGCATTTATTTCAGTGACATTAAAGGTGATTTTGAATTGATTATTTATCATATTTTTTTAAATAAAAATCAGTTTTAAAATGTTGGAATGGCAACTATACTGCATAAACTTTCACCCATATGTTGGTATGTAATTGCCTACTATGTCATGAACAACCAACCACATATCCAACAAATGGACCTCATTCTGTCCTGTAGTTCTCCAGACATCAAACCCTTTAAATGCTCAGGACTTTAATGTGATTTATGACACAGCCACTTACATTTGGACTGAATCCAGTTCAAACACAGTCAATAGCAGACAAAACCCTGACTGAGAGAGCCTCTCCTCCTCCTCCTCCTCCTCCCTCCCTTTCCCTCCCTTCTCTTTGTCCTCCTTTTGTTCTCTCAGCTCTGCAGTCAGTGGATTAAGTGGTTGTGAGCTAGCAGAACTAAATTTATTGCAAGTTTTTGGTCTGTTGAATAAGAGTTAGAGAGGCCAGCATCTTGTTTCCAACAGTCTAATAGAGTCTCCGTTCACTCCATTCAACTCTGATGAAACGATCTCAGACCTGTTACAGGAAGGGAAACAGTTAAACAGCCCTGGCAGCATAGAGACTATGTTCTCAAACAGCTGCATCAGGATTGTTAATAAAGTAATCAATTGTTATTAATTAATATCGCTAAAACTGGATTTTTTTTCTTTTTATTTGACATTTCAGACAGAAAAACAACACAAGGATATTTCATCACCATTTTGCACTGTTCTCTTATCTCAGGGCTTTTGGAGAAAGATGTGTAAAAGTTTCACATTACCAAACTGTGTATGTGTTAGTCTGTACAGAGAATCTTTATCGAGTATACCTATGATATTTAAAATCTCCAAGTATAATAATCTTATCTGGTCATGGAATTCAAAACAATAAATTGCTTACTATACCTCTGCTGGGCTGAGCTACAACCTGCCGCATAATCGGACTCATTATCAGTAAATCCCTGCACAAGCAGCAGCACGCTGGCTAACACTGTTCACTGATATCTGTCACTGTTCAGTTAGAGACGAGGGAAACCAAACAAAGAAGCAGGTGGTGGAAGAAGAGAAGAATGTTGAGGAAACGGATGAGGGTGAGATAATGATGAAGATATTGTACATCAATAAAAGCCTGAGAAAGCCAAAGACATTAGGATTCCTTATCCACAAATCACCAACTAAAAGATCTTCTCTAATCATATTCATAATATCCCATCTACATACATGACTTTTAGAAAGAAAAATTAAATCGTAATTCATGACTTAATTCAAAATGATGGAAAACTATTGAATTATTTCTTCACACTACAATCTTCACACCTGCAGGCGATAAATGTGTTTTTTACCTCAACAGGAACAAACAGCTGTGACGGATATGATTTAAAGTTCTTTTAATCAGTCAAAGCTGACAACTGGACAGTGACAATGACAAGACTGAAAGAGGAATCAAGTTTCTTCCTGATTTGAGTGACAGAAAATGCTCCAGCGGTGGAGACTGGTGGAGAATAAACAGAGAGACCTGAAGTCCAACTACTGACAAGACACAAGAGAGAAGCCGTAGTCCTCTGGCTCTGACAGAAGACAGACTGAGAGAAAGGACTACCGTCTGGCTTTGGATGAGCTTTAGAACTAAGGACTGGACATCATTGCAGGATGTGGTCATCATTTAGTGTTTACATGAAGCACATTTGCTCAGAACCATTTTGGTATAGTGACATGAATTGAAATAATTAAGGCTGAAACTTTAAAAAAAGACTCTAAAGCTCCCTTTATACAAGTCAAAGTCAATCCAATTCCTATTATTACCTGATTGAATGCTCATTTTCCACATTATGAACGGTCATCAGATCACCATCTGCTGGGCCACGGTGCTGATCAGCTCAGCAGATGTGTTGTGATCTAATATAATCAGACAGGTGTGGAGACGTGCAGGACACAAACAGTTATGATCTAACTGAGGTAGCTGAACCAGGAACAGTGCTTGCTATCTTGATGTTGTGAACACTAACACATAAACAGGTGCACACTCACACCAAAACAAAAACCTAAAATGCTATAGTTTCCTCAATACACCGAAATACAGGGGTGACACTGAAATTGTGATGAATGCCAACATGATTGTAGTTTTCTGTTGAAGTTATTAATGGAGTTGAAAACAGATTGTGGGACCATTTTATACATGAGAGTGCAAAAACCTGAACACAGGTAGAGATGTGAAGGGGGGGATAATGGAACTGCCATAACCAGTCAAGAATGCTCTGTGTCACAAAAAACAGGGTCAGGCATTTTATTTTGAGTCTGACTGCACTCATGTCCAAACTCCATAGCTGTCTGACTATAACATGACTATCTTTTCTCTGCTGTTCCCACTACAGTCATCACAGAGCCAAAATCCCATATAATGTAAATATTTCTGAAAACCATGATGATGTAATATGAAATGTAGGATTCATAAGCAGTGTAAAGTATGTTCCAACACCTTCTCACTCCCAACTTTGTCCATACAGAAGCCCTTTGGCCTCACTTTCTAATGCACTATTTGCTACTTTATCATATATATTTATTAACTAACAGTATCTGTCACAGAGAAAAAAATAATAAATAATTTTGATTTATGGTGTTGGAGTGCTGTAGTTAAGATCTACTTAAGTTCAGGCACAAAAACCACTTGGTTAAGGTAAGGGAAAGATCATGGTTTTGGTTAAAGGACCAGAAATGCCAGAAATGGGATGTAATATTCATATGCATGTTTTAATTCATGTATAATAACCTGATAATAAGAATCATGTCTCTGTTACCTCAGTATGAGCTCATTTATCTGCATATGAAGTGAGTACCCTTCCACCGAGCCAGCAATGTTGCACTGCCATGTTTCTACAGTAGCCCAGTATAGAAAAAACAAATGTTGGCTCTAGAGAGAGACCTTTCATGTTTTTGTGAGGGTCATTGTAGCCACTGTATTCAATTGGCTGTAATCTGCAGCCTCACCACCAGATGCCACTAAGTCCAACACACTGGTCCTTTAAAAAATGTCCAAACTAGTGTTTAAAAACTGCAGTTTTTGACATGCATGTATAGCCATCCACTTACATTTGTCATCGGTCTCATGATGTCTACTTCAGATATTGTGAGAGCTCTATAGGAGGCTATTGGACTACCCTGCACAATGGAAAATAGCCCAATGCATTAAAAAGTGACACCAAGGGGTCTTGACCAATTTCTTGTGTGTGAGGAGTTCCTATACTCAGGAAAGAACTGGGGAAAATCATCACTTTTCATTCAGTATATTAAAAACTCAAGGGGTGGTACTACATCAAGCTGTAATCAGCTATGTTCAATAGACTTTGTGCAGCTCTTTGTACGAAGTATTTGTGATTTTTTTCAGATAATACCCCTACATCTGTCTGCATGAAGACACATTCCTCACATGCTAGTTAGCAGTTCATTTATTTTCTTTCTGTCCATCACTTTAATTTTCATATAAACATAGTTGGAATGAATACAGTATAAATGGAAATGCCAAAAATTATCAAGGATGTATACAATACAGAGAAAATACACAGTCACTCTGTGATGTGTGGAGAGGAGCTGTACAAGAAATGTGTCAAAATCATCAGCCTGATTCCTCAAACCTCTATGAGCCAAACATACCACAAGCAGAGCAATGAAGCTTCGTTTTCCCTCAAAACATTTACTTTGGGGCGCTCCCTCGTAGCTAAGTGGTTAAAGTGCATGTCATATGCCTGCAACATCGCTGGATATACCCATTTCATTCTCACTCCTCTTTGCCACCAACTGCCCAATTAAGGGAAAAATAGTCCAAAAAATAAAAATAATTTGGACGTTTTAGTGAGTGGGAGAGGACGTATTATGAATTGACAAGAATGCAAAGACACTTTGGAGTTGTTTTTACTCTGTACCTCTCTCTGACAATGACATGTAGCCCAGTTAATCAACTGTGAAAGAACAAAGTACTTTAACAATGGACTCCACAGCATTACTAAACTGTAAAAGTAGCAGGGTTTTTTTGCGAGAGTATGATTTTAACCACTTTGCATCAGTACAGTAAAAGTGCATGCAGATAGACAGCTGCAGAGACAGACAAGCACACGTTTGAAACCAGCAGAAATACACCCATACCCACTAAAACACACACACTCACTCACACACACACACCAATCCCAATCCAATTTCTGTTTGTCACTGTAACATCTGTGACTCTGCCAACAACACCAGACTCCTACTCATTTCAACACTTGATGTTCCACTGAGACACCAGATGGATACAGTTTGATTTGTCACAGTGGTGTTCAGAGGAGATCATTTCATGGTTTAGATAACTCTGCGCAAGTGTGTGTGTGTGTGTGTACACAGGTACTATTCATGTGGTGGGGCTCCCTTCCCTTATTATGTATGATGAAATACATACATACATACATTATATATGTATAATGTATATATTTCATATATGTATTGAAAAAGAAATATACAGTATGTACACACACAGACACACACACACAGACACACAAACACACACACACACACACACACACACATATATATAAGTAAATATAATATGGGGGCAAAAAGCAAGTCCCCTAAAGGAACATCCAATTAATTTCGATGAATTTCAGGCTGAAGACCTGGTGTAAAGTGAAGGTAATGTAATGTCAACTGGTATGTCCTCTGAAATAATGTAAATACTGTGTGTGTGTGTGTGTGTGTGTGTGTGTGTGTGTGTGTGTGTATACGTGTGTACACTATACAATAATTGTAGGTGTCCCTTCATAATATATAGTTATGTAACAAAACCATCTGAGAAGTTGTCCTTGGAAATTGATTGGAAAAGTGCAGGTACTTTCACAAAATACTACATCTATCACAGTCTATCACCTCCTTAACTTGTCAGGCAACTGGATTGGCAAGATCACTAGATCACATCACCGTGTGTATCCCAGATGCTGGTTGGTCCAAACCACAGGTGGATTTAACACAAACACATCAAACCTGACAAGATGGATTATCGCATGATCATGTGATCTTGTAAATCCAGCTGCCTCACCAGGACAATGAGGTGTCTCTCTCAACCTTTACTAGTATCACATCCTGCTTTAAGGGTTAAGGTTGGACTTATTTTAGCTTTAGTGACAAACATTGTCTTAAGATTAACTTTAGATATACTTTTTTTTTTTTTTTTTTTTGGAGAAAAATGATGGATTGCGTCTGCACAAACTAGAAAGACAGTCCTCCTACTCACCTGCACAGAAAGAATCAGAAAGATAGAAGGGTAGTATAGCAGCTTTCTTTCATCATCAAAAAGCTTTTCCCCTTCAGGAGCTGAACATCTCAGAGGAGCAGACAGAATCCTGGTGGACAGTGAGTGTTCTGCCTCATGGCATACATATTGATTTTTGCTTTAATGATCAGCCTGGCTCCCAATGTCTGGATGCAGGCTCTACTGCTCTGCCAGGGGCTTTTCAGGTTGGCTTCTATTTTATTCAGTTCTGAAATGTACTGCATAATAGGAGAATGAAGTTTCACATTAAAAGACATGCTATAGTTTAGATATCTTCAACATATACATCAAATCCTAACTTTAACATCCAAGCAGTGTTGAATTATGGGCAACTGGACATAGGTGTAGATACTTGAAGATGTTTCAACCAAGGGACTTGTTACTGACTGGCTGGGAGGCCCAAGAAGTTAACCTCTGTGGAGTTCTCATCAAGATAATTGATGTATGTGAAGATTATCAGTCATTAACCATGAGGTGATGCCTTCCTGAGATTTTAGCAGGAAGACTTGAGACAGCATCACCTCATACTGTCTGCTGTCACTGTTTTCCAGTCAAACTTTAACAAATGGTGGAAGCCACTTCAATGTTGTTGGTGCTTTGCAAGGGAGGGGCCAATACATTTGGCACATTCTGGTGGTCCAGTTACTCTGAGAGTGTGACTGTTAGCATCCCACTAAAGGTAGAAAAGGCTCTATCATGACTGAGCATTAGCATGCAAATTTCAGTGTGCTGAGCTGACAGGATGAGTGGCTAATCCAACAAGGTCTTATTTGAGTGCAACGGCTGTATGAAATAAATATGTGTGCATTATTTTCTTTGTAGAAATGTAATACTGCACTGTCAGTGTCATAATATTTGTTACGTTTAATACATTAGAAACCCTTGGCAGCTTTATAATTGCGTGTGAAATGTAATGTAAAATTTTGGATGTTCAAATTTATACGCTGTCGTTATCAGGGGTACCACCTCTGTCTCTAGGAGGAAAGATTTTAATTGATTAATTGATAAATTAATTAAGTTTAATAAATCAATACATTTTGATAAATCTGTCAAATTTCTGAATTCATGGCTCTTCGGTTCAATAGATCCCCTGTATTACTTCAAATAATAGACACACACACAATTGAGTGAATTTTATGGATTTTTTAAACTACTAAACTACTAAACTACACTACTAATAAATGATGTATAAATAAATGCAATGATGAACTTACAATACAATATGAATTTAACAGATTGTTACTCAATATAGTGGCATGAATGAAAGATGATGGTGAATGACATTTGAATGAAGGATATGTAATTATGTGGAACCTAAGAAGTTTTACTGAGTTTTACTCTGAAAGAAAAATTTGACTACCCTTGATTAATGCAATATTTGGATCCTACTTTCATCCATGGAGGGCCTCAGCTGTATGTCCTTTAAAACCACGCATGCTAAATGGAAAATCTCAGAGAGCGTTGCAGGTCCAGGTGAGGTGAGGATGGTCCGGGTTGGCTGGTCTCTTGTCAGACTGCCTGGTCTGGTGGTTGTCTGCCTGAAGACTTTGTCCCTCTCAATTATGATGAGTCGTTGGGTTGACAGACATTTCTCTGACAAAAAGCTCTCATAGGTTGATGACAGATGGAGGAAAAGTCCAATTTAACTTGACTGTTTAATAACTTTCTGGAGAGATCTCAGCTCTGACCACACATCAGAAAAAACTAAAATGTCAACAACAGGCTGAATACAAAAGTTAGTGATGTGGTTACTTTCAAGACCTCTTCTCAGTACTTTTGCTGACAAAAAAATTTAGATAATGATACAAATTGGTGCGCAAAATAAGATAAAGTAAAGAATAAGAGTGACAAAAAGAAGAGTGTGTGAGGTGAAGAGGAGGATACTGCATACACAGAACACAGTATGCATTATTATGACATTGATATGACATCAGCTTGATTCATCCAGTTGCCATCCATCAAAACCTGATAATAATCAATATGATCAAGCATAACACATTGTTATTCTATCTATTCTATGAAAGACAACTGATTAACATCATAATTTGAACTTTTGTCTTTTGCAGGAATTCTGTATTTGTTTATATTTTGGAAAATTGACAATTTCAATTGGCAATAAGCAGTTCCTAATAGCAAAGGTTGTAAAGACAACTTTCATTAAAAAACATTTATACCAAAGAAAACTTAAAATGTGTGATATGATGATTCTCAGGTAAGTTTCGTAAGTGTCTTCTTTCTATAACTTGATTTATGGAAGTTTAATTGCGATGGATATCAGAGATAATGATTATGTCCTGGAGAAATTTAAGTCAGACTTAAAATGCAATATGTGTTTTGTGTCTGTGTGATTTGACTGAGTTATGATTCTGAGAAGAAATATGATATATTACTCAAATTAACTTCATGCAGTACCTTTGCCTTAAAATTCAACTCGTCCGCACAATGGCTTAAATTAAGGAGGAGTAGAGTGAATATTTCATTATCCATCTCCCCCTGTAATGTTACTCCCATATGAATGTGGTTTTCGCTGCATTTGAAGCAACATATAAATTGGGATAGGAAAAACACATGTGTATTTAATTTGACATTAGCAATTTATGTATTCCATGTGTCAGTTACATGGTACTGTTATTGATGTCAGATTACATGTCTCCTCTTTCCCTGTAAGACATGGCTGATCTTGTGGGTAGTACCTTCCTGCAGCCCTGTAGACATTTACCAACAACCATCCTTAAATAAAATTGACCCCTCTCTTCCAACTACAACTATATGCCTATGTATAAGGCTTTTATTTCAAATGTCTTAAAGAAAGTTCAGCTGCTGTCTTGACTGCACACAAGATTTAAATTAAAAAAAAAATGCAATCTGGGTTCTGTCAGAAGCATTCCACTGAAACCTCTCAGAGTCTCCAGTGACATAATGATGTCTTCTGATGTGGCTGAATGCTCTGTTTTTGTGCAGCTTTTGGCACTGTAGATCACAACATCCTCACTTAAAGAATAAAGCAGTAGTCGGGTGTCTTTGAGAGTGGCCTGTACTGGTTCCTCTCCTATACCTCGGATATGAGTTGCCGTGTGTCTCTTTGTCCCAACATGTCTGAAACTGCTGTTCGATCCTGTGGTGTGCACCAGGGTTCTGTCTTGGGTCGTATACTACTTGCTCTGGATATGCTTCCCTTAAATCATTAAACTAGAACATTTGAAAGGTATCACTAATCATTGTTATGCAGATGACATTCAGCTGTATGTCTCTTTGTCTGACTGCCATAAATGACTCGATGGCTCACAACTTTTTACACTAAATGCAGAAGACTGCCTTATCGGTCATCTTAAAAGCATTGCTTCCAAGGGTCGTCAGTCTACTGGGTCTCTTTCTTCAGCTGTGCAGTCTAATGCTAGAAATCTGTGTGTTATTTTTGATCAGGCTATGTACTTTAATAACCATATTAAATTGTTAACCTGCTCATATTTCTTTAATTTAAGAAACATTGCACATTCCAGGTATGGTGTATGAAAACCTGAGCCAGAAGTGATATTCACACTGTCATATCATCCCACTAGACTACTGCAGTTCCCTTTTCACCAGCCTCATCAAGGCAAATAGTCCTGTTGACCAGGTCGAGTAGGACAACTGACATCACACCAATCTAATCATTTTTATATTGGCTTCCCATTGGGCATAGGATTCATTTTGATGTTGTTTAAGGTGCACATATAGAGTCCTGAGTGGTCAGGCACTTGTGTACCTCTCTGACCTGGTCCATCCTCATATCACCAGTAGGCCATTTAGGTCCTCTGACCAAGGCTTATTGGTTGTCTCTCGCACTTGACTGAAGGTGACTGTGCCTTTGAAGTGTTGACTCCGACACTGTGGAACACTCTTCCTATAGATATACAATCTACAGTCTCTCTGCATGCCTTTTAAAAGAGTTGAAGTCTCACCACATATTTTCTAGTGTTTGTATTTTATGTTGTAGGTTGTTGTTTTTATTGTATCTTATATTGTACTTTTTTTATGGTGGTCTTTCTTTCACAGTTTTACTGATGTCAAGCACTTTGCTTCCAGCAGTACAGGATTTCATTATCCAGCATAGGGGGCCAAGTTCAAACTCACACCAGAAGATCTGCCCTGCTGGCAGCAACCAGAGCTGGAAGCTACAGCTTACCATCACTGCTACTACTACACATATCCACCAGCTTAGCAAAAGGATGTAATATCACCCTTTTACAGGTAGACAGAGACAACACAATGTCTGTTAGAAGTAATTTAATAAAATGCAAAATAGTATGGTAATGATTTGATTTACTTGTGATATTTATGATGCAGTAGATGATGATGGGGCTCAGATGTAAAAAATAAAAAAAGCAAGATAAAGAACAGACCAAGTGTTAAAAACAGAAGGATGGAAGGGCTGCTGTCAATCTGTGTTTATCAGCTATGATCCCACAATACACACAGTGAATCTCACAAGTGTATCATCCACACAAACACAGCAAGAGAACAGTTCCTGTTTATAAGATTTCGCCTGTGGCTCTAAACAAACAAATGTTGCTTTCTTCAAAGCTCATCCAGCTCCAGTGTTTGGGCCTTGGAGCTCCTTTATAAAATATGACCATCAGTATCAGCTCCAGCCTCAAAATATCAAGCCTCACCTGTCAGCTTGAAAACAAGGCCAACACTCCAATAGTATCAGGGCTAACACTGGTACAATATCTACTGGATAGGGGGAACTGGTAATGCTAATCCAAAGGAAAGACACCTGGGGGAGGTCATTGCCTGCAACCTGCCCTTTTCATGTTTGTGCTTTAGAAATGAGATTGACTGAGTTTGTGAGAAGGTTTGCCCGTTATGTGATATTACAAAATATTATACTTCTGTGTCTTGATACAGGTCCACAGTGAGAGAACTCATGGTCAAATCTAATAGACTTGAATTGAGATGGATAACTCATATAATACCTGATAAAAATGTATCAATGCATTTTACATACAAAATTAAACATGCTACAGTGATTAATTGATTCTCTATAATTGTGACTGGTTTCATATTAGTTTAGATTAAGACATTAGTCTTGTCGGTCAAAGAAGCACAAGAGTGGCTTCAATGCCAAGTTTTAATGAGTTGTATTAATATCTTGAAAAACTAGATAACATAGCAACATCTTTCTCTCTCTCGCTTTTCTTTTCAAGCACTTTCAGCTGGCATCATGTCAGGTGGTGAGTTTGTACATGGTAATGAATGTGGGGTTTTAATGTTTTTTTATGTGTTTCGTAATTGACTCACTAAGTGACTTAACAGAGCGTTTTCACAGCAGACATGTTTACTTTCAACAGGAACAGCACAGGTGTAATTAATGTCATTTCTAACTGCACTCCATTTAAGTTCCAGGGCATGCTGGTGTGCATGCTGGGTTACTGACATGAATTACTGTGAAACATATAACTGAGAACTGTGTGTTCCCTGCTGTGACATAGAAATGTCTGCTGAGGAAAAAAAAGAAGGAAAAAAAGTCTATTGAGACATCTATATACTGCAACTAAACCATGAAACTTTTAGACAAGGTTATATGAAATCTAAAGGCTTTATGATGAACAGGAAATGTGTACAGCTACAGCAAAATGACCTGTTTGTGTGTCTGCATTCATCATTCCCTTTATCATTTTGTAATTTTGAGTTTTGTCAACCAACTGCTTTTTAAAAAAAATTACATTTGTGTTAATACAATGTATAGAACATACTTTATTTCTTTTCAGTATTCTGCTGTTGGTGATGTGTATGTCTTCTGTCTCTCTGTGTGCATAACAAACTGAGGTGCTCAATGCCATCAGGTTTACATTGAGGATTAATATTAACTCTGATTCTCATGTGCAATGAATCACAGCTCTTGGACTCCAAAAAAATGTGACATATTCCCAAAATGGAGGCTCTCTGAATCAAAGGATTCAAGAGCATCTTTGTGCTGAAGACTCAGGGTGATAGAAATTCCCTCTCCCATGACAATGATGATAAAATGCAGATTCCGCTGTGACATTTAAGGATCTCTTAGCAGATTATTTTCAAGTATGCACACTCTGGTTGAAAGATGATTTGCTAGATGTGGTGCCATTTTAAGCTTTTAGCATTTGCAGTATGGATAGCAGAAAGTCACAGTGACACCTGGACATCAGTGATTACAGACTCACAGTATGGCAAAGCAGAAAATATGGACACAAAGAGTAAAAGAAACACTATTAGATGAATGACAACAGGGAAATTATTCATTTAAATGTTTGCTTATTTGATTGGTCAGCTACACCCAAACAGTCCTAGTGATGATATTGGGAATTATCTGTTGTTCTATGTTGCACATAACTCCACTGAATATTTCAAATGGAGAGCCCTAAACATTTGGCATCATGAATATAGTGTCATGCACATGTGGTTGTTATTCAGGTCTATCTAAAATGGGGCTAGTGGAATGTGACTAGTTTTGAATCAAACTTCATTTCTTTTTTATTTTTTTAATGTACTGTAATTTATATTGAATGTGTAGCATTATGTAAAATCATTCAAAAGTGACCAAAAAGTGTACAGCCTATGTTACACATGATCGGCAGCCTGCTCAACATTAACTGCATGCACGCTGCTAATTGTAAATCATACAGGACCAGCCATAAATCCCACAACAGGGAGTGTGCTGACATTCAGGAAAGCTCACCAGCTGGCCAGCAGCACTGTGGGGCACGCAGCAGGGCGGTGGAAATAATGCCTCAGATGCATGAACAAGTCCAGTGGGGCCAATGCCTCTCTGCTGCTGTGGACTCATCACAATGATTATTCCGCATAATATTACTGTCTGGACACAATCATTCCTCCATGACTGAGAGAGGGAGGGAGATGATGTGGATGGAGTATTAGATGTAAACCACTCAAGAAATGTATTTTAACTCATGTCACTCACAGTTGAACTCTTGAACCCCACTCCCCCAGATTAACCCACCAAAAACTATGTATCGCACACAAATATAAACTCATACTGAGACAGCATATATTAAATAGAAAGCACAGTAGAAGTACTTGAAAAGCCAAAGAGAAAAGTAGCATTTTAAACCTTCTATTAAATGAGGTACACAAGAGAGCACATCTGAGGTCATCTGGCAAGCTGTTCTGGAGACTGTAGCATTACACTGAAAAGAAGCTTCCCCAGACTTCTCTTTAATCCTTAGTACAGGCCTGCATGAGATGACCTGAGAGACCTGTTTGGCTCATAACCACTGAGCAGGTCTGAGAGCTGTTGTGGATTTAGTGCTTTATAAAAAAAATTAAAAAAAATAAACAGAGACTTGAAATCAAGTATGCAATATACTGTAGACACTGATAAAGAAATGGGAGAACTGGCGTTATAACCCTAACACATGAAATCCTGTGACTCTTTGAACAGGTTTGGATGACTGGAACAAGGACCTGGTCCTAAGGGATCATTACAGTTTTATGGTGTGAATAAAGGCATTCTTATTATTGCTGGAGCCTGAGAATAGATTTGTCATACAGTATGTGTTCATTATAGGAGTGAAGGAGATTGTCAGGTTTGTTTAAGAGGAGCTTGACTAGATATGGTTTCATTTTCAGTCACTACCAAGCTAGTTTTCTAAATATATTTTTGTCCTTAGTATTATTGTTATTTTTGTACAGATTTTTCTTTTCCACCAATCCTTTACAGATATACAGATTTACAAATATATCTGAAAATATCAGGAGAACAGTTGCCCTACAGGAGGGTAAAAAAAAAAAAAAGGTCACAGATTTTTACTTAAAATAGCTGCCAGTCATAATTCTTCCTCACTCTATTAACTGTGCAAAATACAACTATTATTCTAATCTATGGATATGTATGTGATTTCAGTGTCTAAATATTGGATATTTGATACAGTCAGTGAGTGGCCCTGTGCTTCCTGATGGAGTCAAGGTGTAAATCATTGAGCAGTCTAAATATATGTAACTCTATGGAGCCCTGGGGTGGCAGTAATAGAAACACACCCTCAGTCTTGTATTGTATGCAAAGATAATACATTTATTCCAAAATAACACTGCCATACCCCAGATGGTGTAAAAAGTGTTAAACAGGTGTATGTGTACATGTAGAGCATGTACAATGTTGATAGCAGGGTTGTGACCTCATTACTAGTTGTGGACTAACAATATGACACTTTCCCTTAAAGAAAGAAGCTGCATTTGTAATCAACTCAACATAAATATATATATGTATTCCACTTATATGATATATAATACAACAGTATATGGTAAACATTTTTGTTCCTTAGCTGTCAACATACATTTCTTGCCTACCTGGTAGTCACCATATAACCCCACAGGTGAAGCTGGTAGCAGCTTGTTCTGCGTCTGCACATTATTTGAATTTAGATGAATTGAAAAAGGCTAACTGCACCTGATGTTTGAACAGTATGTGAAAAATCGTTTTTGCTGCTGGAGGTGACAAATGAGTTGTCATAGCAGAATGAAAATGAAGAAGAAAAAAAAGTAATTATACTTCACAACCTACATGAAGTAAATCTTAGAACAAACTGCAGGAATATGGCACTTTTCTCTTTAATGTCCTTGTTTCGATTTTATCTTTATTTTGGTGTTTTTCCCTGCACCCATTCTTTCAGTCTGCTTTATCCTGTTTTCTTTCGTCAGGTTTAAAACAAATTTCTACCATAATATTTATGCATGTTCATTTTCCATTTGGATGTCAAGCTTTGGTTCAAGAAAAAAAAAATCGATTTCCAATTGTATTGCTTCTTGTTTTTGTTCTTCCATTCATTCATTTCTTTTTATCCTCCTTCCTTTTCTTTTCTGCTTCGAGCAATAAGGAAGATTGAGTCAGCTCATTTTTGAATGTCAGGAGTAGTTTGTGTGACTAACACATCGGTTACCTGATGAACATCTGAAAAGAGAAATGTTGCTATTGTTCTCAACTGTTGACAGAAAAATGCTGAGGCTGTTAATCTTTTGGGATGTGAGTATTATTTGTAAGTCTTGCAACTCAGCTCAGATCTGATTTGAAAGGAAATTTGACAAAGAATAGACAAATGAAGGCTGTCAGTGTCTGCATCCTGCACAGTGTACATGCACATTGTAAATACTCAACTCAATTTGTTCAAAGATCTTTTTGGGAAACAATAATCACAATCTTTGAGCGTATCACCATGGAGACAGAGTTTTACTACATCCACCCTTACATTACAGCCATTGGAAATTATACATCTCTGTGCTGAATATGACATACTGAGAAAGACAGGGTGATGCAGATAGAGTGTGTTTGTGGGTGTAAAGGAGACCTGTTAGTACTTTCATAATATTTCTTTGTTTGGCATTTGTAAAAAATAAATAAATCACATAAATCACTTTTAATGATATTAAATCACATATTTTAGTGTTAGGATGACTTAACACTATGATTGAAAGAACACAGATTAAATACAGAAAGTTCAATTATACATCAACTGTAACATTTACAAATTAAACAGTTTGCAGTATATTAGTTATGTAAAATCTTTTATAATACACTCAGATTATTTCCTTTGTCTTGAACCAAAACACTGTTAATAAGAAAAACTCCTGCTGTGATTTGATGTAGTATTTGATTAGACATGATGTCATTATGCGCTCACAGAATCAGAGGTGATTGAATAATGATAATAATCACATAAAGAGGGAAACTGTGGAGCTGGACGAAATCCTCATTAATTTCCTCACACATATTTCCCTTCACATCTGATGACATGTTCACAAATGGAGTGGGAAGTGCGGCTCACACGTTCCTTCCTGCGCCCAGAGTATCTGATGTCCTTACATTTACTTCTTTTCCTCTTGATACATGATTCCAAACAGAAATGTAGCATGAAATTATTCAGAGTGGCACCACTGAATGTGTCTATTTGCTAGAATTATTACCTGAAAAGATTGAAGAGGGAGCGACTGTACTCACCGAGAGACATAAACTTACTGTATGTATGCTTGATGCACTGATACTGTTTCTAAAGACATATACAGCTACTGTGCAACATTAGTAAACAGTTTATGAAACCAGCCACATGACAGACAAACCACAGCTGGGGGTTCATCTGCCTTGTTACTCTTTTACATTATTTTACATTACATATGATGACTTATATCAAATATATTTAATTCCCCTCATTTATCAGTTTACTATTAAGATACAAATTGTACATTTTACTTCACGTCCATATATTTAGCATTTATTACAACATCATTTAGTGGATGAATGCATATATGTATGTATTCCATTTATATATGTACTGGTTTATTCACTTAAACTCCTCCTGTGGGCACTGATGAGATGAGGCAGGTACATAAACACATGGTGAATGACAAATGCTGTGAATGTATAAACACCACATAGACATGTCTTATAATCCATTTACAATTACTTTATTATAAACCATTTATTAAATGTCTATAAACTCCACAGGGACTTAAAGTATCACTGATTTAACTTACTGACTTCATGAGAGAGACAGAGAGAGATCAGTTATTAGTTATTAGTATTATATCAAGTTATTTGTAAGTTAAGGAGAGGTCAGAAATAAAGCTGCAACAGTGTTATCAAAGGATCATAATGTAGCTGTAGTTTATTTCATGTTCTTTCATCAGGCTTTTATCCAGTGAGTAACATATTGTATATCACAGCTGAGATGGCAGTTGAATGTGAGATATTTCAGTCACCATTGAGAGGAGCTGCTGTATGATTTCAGTGAATAACACTAAAGATTTGATCAGTAACACCCATGTACTTGAACCCCCCTGTTATAAAGCTATGAAACATTCATGCAAATATCTGTTGCTTAAATGTGCAGCAAACATGTGAGACTCCTTCGATATTGTGATTCGAACAGAGCGGAACCTGAGTAAAAGCCACTGTCCATTGAAGGTGTTTCATCCACAAATGTATCCATGTATAGTAAAATCACTGCATACTTCAATAAAACACATCACCTGAACATCTGTCCCACTTCTCTCTCTCTTTCTCTCCCTCTGCCTCTCCTGTGGGGCTGAGGGAGTGGAAGGTTGTTATTTTAAGACTTCCATCACAGCCTGTGCCAGTCTTGTATCTTTCCTTGGGGACAGATTATGGCTCTCTACTCCCCCACTGTTCCCATCCTGCCCTCTCTTGCTGTGACTGCGGCTACTCCTTGTTCTCTGACATGGCTGGAGGCTGTTAATGCCAGTCAGCTGGTTCAATGACGGGAGTCAGTCAGTTGAGTAACCTCTGGCAATGCCTCTGCGTGTGTGTTTGTGTGTGTGTGTGTGTGTGTGTGTGTGTGTGTGTGTGTGTGTGTGTGTATGTGTAGCTGTCTAACCTTGGCAGTGACTCACAGATCTTTGCCAAACAGTGAACACATAAAGGAGAATACCTATCGTCATCCAAACTAAATTACTGTCAACAACATTGATCTATGCCAAGATCAACACATCAGTAACTGTCTCTTCCTCTGAGTCTCCTCTCACTCTCAAAGGAACACTCACACACGCACACATACACGCACACACACATACACAGTCATGTTTCCATCACTTCAGAGGACATTTCATTGACTGACAATCGTTTTCTCGAGACTTATCCTAACCTTGACCATTACCACTACTTACCTTACAGTAAATGTTGTCATAACATTAACCTAACCCTGAACTAAACTAAACTTTACTGCAATTCTTCACCCTAAAATAAATGACTTACATGAAGGGGATGGAGGCAAGTCCTCACAATGTGATGGTGTAAACAGATTTAGGTCCCTACAACGTGAGGAATACCTGGACCATTACACACACACACACACACACACACACACACACACACACACACACACACACACACAGACACACACACACACACACACACACACACACACACACACACACACACACACACACACACACACACACACACACACAACCCAGAATTAACTTTTCTACTCTTTTCCAACTTTCTCTATTTTCCATGGATGAGTGTGACCTTCTGGTGTCCAACAATGGGAGCCAACATTAAGAGGCAGCAGATGGTTCACACTGAGACTGTTGTCCTTTGATTCTGCATGATGATTTACGCACACAGACACACAGAGACACACACACACACACACACACACACACACACACACACACACACACACACACACACACACACAATTGTCACAATGCATTTTGCTTGACATTACATATGATTTTACAGTCGGTTTAGAAGTAAGATTATCCTAGTTTGACCTACATTATGCCCCTGACACATTATTGTTGCTATGCTAAATTCTGAGTGCAAATGGCAAAAACAAAAAAATGTTCTTATTTATCTTTTTCATCTCCCTTTATCGTATTTAAATACCCTTCATTCACAAGACCTAGCAGAGGATGCTACATAATATACTGCTGCGCCAAATGCTTGTAAGAAAATCGAACACGATGTTGACACAGGACACCTGCATCACTGAGCCTCAAAGACGAAGGACAAGATGGACTGGAGTACACCAGAGTTAATGAACCATAACAGCGCGTGCAGATGGTCAGGAGTGTCTACACTTATAAACACCTGAACAACAGCAGTCATAAACTCATTCATGCACACTATCATAGACATTCACATTAAAAAAAAAGGTATAGTCCAGGGAACACTACACTATCTTTATGCAGCATTTAAACTCTATGAACTGTGTGACTGTCAAGAGCCGACACCTTGTTGTTTTTCATCTTGTGTAGCTTGATACACTTCTTGGCTTGAGGAGTGAAAATGAAAACCCTGCTATTCAGCTGACAAAACCGCCGAACATCACAGACAGACAGCGCCATGGTGCATGATCTTGCCCCACCAGGCAGTTCAGGACGGTGTGAGTCCTGTCATCACCTCACTGTAGACACCTGAGCAAAAGTCATCCAGGTGACCTACAAAAGCAGCAAGGGTAGGAAAAGTAGGGTGAGCCACTGATGAGTCTGCACCATTGAATTTGCCCTCTCATATAAA